>NC_071510.1:54013749-54316779 GCF_027887155.1 Malaclemys terrapin pileata | reverse complement strand
AAAATTCCGTTAAATATACTTTCACTTTCACTTGTTGGCATTGTAACATGTTTTTACAATGTACTGTATTACCATGAATATTGCTCCAGAGTAGATCTTGCAGCTGCACTTCATTTGATAATAAAAGAACAACCAGAAAACAATTACACAGTGCAGAGTGCCAGAATATACTGAATCAGCATGTAATAGTAACTACAAAATCTTTTTCCTAACTTTTTGTAAAATCTGTTATTTTGGATTCATAATTGGTCACCTAGGTGGGAGATTAAATGCACCCTGCCTCACCTGCAGGACTTGATTCTGGCACTGCAGCTTCAGATGCCGCTCCTGTTTTAAGAAAGATCTGCTGGCTTCTGTGTTTAGGCTTGCGTAACACTAGCTGCCAAGACAGAAATCATCAGCTCTTCTGGCTGATGATCCGTCCATGGTTCTCTTGTAGAAAGCATATCCTGGCAAGGGCTTCCCTCATCTGGTGGTTTTTCTTGGCTCTGACTAGCTAGCCATCCAAGCAGAGATGCACATAGGCCTTCCTTTTTCTAGTCTGCTACCAGCAACATCATTTTAATGCCAGGTTGAATGGGAGCGCCTGATACTGATAATGTTGTGAACCATAGGGATTGCTGGTCTGATGTGTTGGGTTTCGAGCAAAGGTCTCCATATTCTCAATGCAAATTTCAAGTACTTATGGTAATTGGATGCAAATTTAGTGACAGAGGGCTAGTGTCACAAAGGGGTTTAGGCACCTGCTACTTTAGGTGCCCAAATCCAAAAGTCAGATGGCGGGGGGATTAACAATCTAACCCTATAGGCTCCTGAAGTCCCTAGGCATTGTTTCCACTGATAGACACCTCAAGTGCCTACATTTCTGCTGTTGGGCATGCACAAAACCACCTGAGTCCTGACACCTAGTGCCTCATTCACGCCTAAGCCCCAGTGGGAGTCACAAACTAGGCATTCCCCTGCCTACCTAATCCTCAAGGCTTGATCCAGTAGGCATGCGGGGGAGGGAGGATGTTCCTGTAAATATTTAAATATTCATTGGCGTAGGGAGCTGAACCCAGGTCTTCCCCCATCTCAGGTGAGTGCCCTAACAGGAGAGATTGAGAAGAGACTCATCCCAGAGTATCCTATAGTGATGGCACTCTTCTGGGAGGTGGGGTACCTGGGATCCAAGCCCTTCTCCACACCATGTAGGTCTCTAACATTCTGGTGAGTGTCCTATCCATTGGCAATAATTGACTAAAAGCACCACCACATACCCTCCTCTTCCTCAGGCACCTACGCCAGGTCAGCCCTAAATCCAGGTGAGAGTTTACAGCTGAAATTCCCAACTGGAGGGAGGCACCACCTGTTTAAGCATCTAACTCTCTTTGAGAGGCAGGCTACATCCCTCTCATCAGCATATCATATTGGTTAGTTAATGGGGGTCCCTGCTCTAACTTTTCCAATGCGCAGTGTAGACCGCCTGGGTGCCTAAGTGAGAGTGGCAGATTCCAGTGGGCCTCAGGGTGCCTAAAAGTCAGATGTTGCAGCACCTAGTCTTAGTCCCCTTCGTAGCTAGCCTGAAAACTTCCTGTGTAGGATGGGGAAGCAGGGATATCAGTCCACCTGTTGAACCAGTCATGATGCTGATGGTGGTTGTGTCGATGCTGAAGATCTGCTTGTAGGTTCAGAACAGGGATTTAAATTATCACTGCAACTACATTTGGATGAAGATGTTTCCCTTGAAAATATTTCACAAGCAGGATCATGAAACCCAGTTTCATTCAGTGGCACATTTACTCTTGAAGAAACTGATTTCCTGCATTTTTTGGGAGAAGCATAAATCCTAATGTCTCAACAATTCTTACAGTTGTAGTTTGCTTTAGAAGAATTATTTTGTTTCATCACTTCAGTTCATTCAATTGCTTCCCCCCCCCCACTTCTTAAAATGTTAAGCATTTTGAATCAGATAAATTGATACACTGATGTCACCAAAATATTAAACAATAACCAGTTGTTTGCTCTGTTGAATGGTAGCTTTTGTGTTTACTAATTAAAATGAGAAACCCCTTTGTGAATTCAACACTATGAAGACTGGAAAAAACCAAGATATTATCAGATGCCCTGCTATCTTCCAGAAGTTACTAACAAACTAAGCCCTGCTGGACAGTTAACAACTCTAGTCACTCTCCTTTCTTCAGCATGCAGTAACAGCTTCATCAACCACTCCTGCCTCTCTCCCAAGTTATCAGTGACTGCATTCATTTGCCTTCCTCTTCAGGTTATTAGACTATCCTAAAATTGTTTCCAGGTAGGCACAAGATCCTTCAAGTTGGTATTAGCTCCCTTTTAACTGTTTAGAATTTATTTAAAATGTTAATTTACAGACTGAAATTAGAGCCTATGTCATATAGAATTTTGCCAGTAACATTTCCTGTTCTTACTTTAAATGTTCATACTATAATAATCTCCATTTCGGAAAAACAGTGAGTTAGGAAAAAATTAATCAAAATAGTTACTGAAAAGTAATGATTTGTATTTATTTTTTACACACAACTGTACAGTATAACAGATCTAACATTCGAATTCTGTAGCAGCAGTATCTGGCTCATAAATGGAATAATTAGAAATATTTTGCTCTTAATGTGAGATTTGTTATTTAACATTAGCATTAGCCTCGCTTACTCTATATGCTTTTTTCCTTCAGCATGAAACCACCATTTTTCCTGGCTATGTTAATTATCATTTTTTTCCCCAGAAATAAAATAAATCATTGTTTTCTCTTTGAAAACTCAATTTATCTTAATCCTGAAAAACAGATCAAGGATTGTGATTTAATCTATTGTACAGCCAGGAGACATGTGAAGTACTCAGGGTCTGCATTATTGGTAGAAATCTTAGCAAGCAGCAAGCATAAAATATTTTTTATTTAAATATTATTGCACAGAGTTTATACTTTTTCATGTAATGGGAAATGTATGCCAAGGAAATCAACTTACCAAGGCACTCAGTGCCTGATGGGCTTGACTGGAATCCTTCATTACATTCACACCTGTAGCTTCCAATAATGTTCACACAGCGACCATTTTCACAGATACCTGGCTTGGTACGGCATTCATTTTCATCTTTACAAAAATATCACACATATACACACAATAAATGTGATTTAAAACTTATATGAATTGACAGACTAAAAACTGTCAGTTATTTACTCAGCAGGCAAAGAAAATTCAAACATTTTGGTAACTAATATATTTGTATGCTGTGGCCAAAAGACAGCTGAGTAAGCCTCCAAAAGCTGATGTTCACTCTTCTGTTGAGAACTCAGCACACATGTGCTTTGAAGAAGGTATGGAAAAATATAGCAACTTAGAAAGATGAAACCTTGTCAATTTCCTACCAATTATGGTAAGTTTTAAATGAATCATGGCATAAGCTCACTGCACTACAACTTTGTCCAGCAATTAGCATTAAAATGAAATTTTATACACTAATGAAGTCATTCAAAATAAAATAGTGTGAGCCATTAAGAAACAGAAAATCAATAGTTAAAGAGTATGTCACATGACCACGATTCTATAAAGTGTGCCTGTTCAGGAAGGGCACCTAAACACATGCTTAAGTCCCACTGAAGTCAGTAAGAACTAAGTATGCTTAGGTGCTTTCCTAAAATAGGGTTTATAATCCCAAAGTGTCTGCTCCTTATTTTTCCCATATTAGCTTGCAAAAAACAAATTGATACAGTAATTTCCATAGGTGCTTAAAAGAACAACACTGGAAGGTTTGCCTGCTCAGGACAAAAACAGAGGTAGGTTTGAATCCCACAGCTATCTCTCGCGTAAAGGCACAATTCTTGATTTCTTACTAGCAAATAGACTGATATACTTTATGATTAAAGAAGACTGTTTTCCTTGAATGCACAATAAAATAATAATTCTGTAAGGAGAGATTTTACTCTGCTGCTGAGGGAAGATTATTACTGTTCTCTTGAACACATTCACCAGGATGTCTGTTGAAGAGAACTAAAGATTTTTTTTTTTTTCAACTTGGAGATGAATTCCAGTACTTTTTGTCAATACAGAAAGCTTCAGAATGGGCAATGGATTTGTGACATTGCAAGGGAAAAATTCTGATTCCAGACACAGCAGCACTTGGCAAGATCTATCCATTTTTCCCTCTAAACAAATTACAGTAATGGTCAAGGGAAGCTGTTTGCCTATTCATCTTAAGATGAGAGAATTATTCTGAATTTTGGTGGTTTTTAATTTCTATGAATTCTTTGCTGCTGATGGCTGGAGTAAAATGTTCATATTTTGCTCTAGATCGTTACCCCTTAACTCTGAAAAAGCTGGATACGTACATATAATTTGTCTACTATTAATACAGTCTTTTGCAAATATATCATTTATTTACCTACAATAATTCTACTTTTATTATTCATATTTAAAGAACAATCAAGAGAGATACCTTTTGGCTAGCTAATTAAGGCTTTAATGGGTAGTCTCAGTAATTTTAAGACTTAATTCTTACAACCCTGTGCACCGAAAGCAAAGGTAGGCCACACAGAAAAAGAAACAAATATAGACCTAAGGCCCTAACTGTTATTTATGATAAGTAGTCCTGAGTTCACTGGGACTTCTTGTGTAAGAATTACTGACTGTAAAGATTAGAGAATCAAGCCCTAAAACAAGAAAAGACTGGATGGAACGGGGTTAGAGTAGACTTGTCAAGTGGAAAGTTCAAGAGACCTTGTGTCTCCATCCCCATGAACAGATGTTTGGGTATATGTAGCTGAGCACAGATGCAATGTTGTGTTTTTGTCCCTACAAAATATTGCAGATGCAATTCTGAGGAGTTGTGCCTCTAATTACTTTATCTAAACCCACAGTCAAGTAGCAAAGGGTGTAATTAATTAGCACCTAGCTGCCATTTATGATTTTGGCGGTCTCCCTGTTAGCCTACAATTCAATAATTCATCATTTTAGGAGCGGGTTTGGAGGGGTAAAATTGTGCAAAAAATTAGCCCTTTAATGTTTCAATGCAGAAAACAACCAAGTCACAAAGGGATAATAATATCGCTTAGGGAGTTGGCTTTTTCCAAAAGATAACTGAAGTTGGCTCAAAATCAGAGTAACAACTTTATAGCAATACTTCAGTGTCAAGCAGTACAACACAGAGTAAATTTTCTGTATCTCTTTGTATTTAAAAATTCCCACCCTTTCAGTGATCTTGGACTGCTTGAGAGAAATAAGTCTCTGGTTATCTCAATTACTTTTCAAAGAGGTATATAATTCTGACACCTAACCAAAGAATGCTCTGAGTAGACGCTCCCTGGGTACATAAACCCGGTTTATGCAAATCTGGACTTATGGAAAAGGTTCCGTAAGTTCTGTAAGCTTCCCCCTCCCACCTCCGTAATTTTTGGGTATACGTTCCTGACTTACACAAGGCGTTCCGGAACAGAACGCTTGCATAAGTCGGGGACCATCTGTAGTTATTTTCCAAATGTACTTGTATATTAATTTTTCATTTTAATATTGGAGCAATATATGAAGTGTTCCCAAGCCTTACCCATGCAGCCTTCTCCATCAGGTCTACGGGTCATTCCAGGAGGGCAGATACACATGAAGGTGCCAATCAAATTTTTGCACATCATGCCTCTTGATTCACAATCATGAAGACCTTCAGCACATTCATCCAGGTCTGAAAAAAAATGTAGTATGTGTTGTATTTCAAATAACAAAGACCTAGCATGAATGCTTTCTTGTAGGTTCAGTTGTAGAAGACAACTAGTATTTGTTGTTCAGAAAATATCATTTTTATTTTTCTTCTTAACCACAAACTGTTTTTATTAAGAGTAAATTAGGTGACAGGCTACTTGGGGAGGATTGAGGGGGCATGTGAGCTCTGCAATTAATCAAAAGCCTGAGAGCCACTCCTAATTTGTATAAAATTAAGCAAATAGCAGTAACCTCCATCTTTAACATTGTTACAGTATAACCCACAGAGAGGACATGCTCCAGCATGAAATGCTCCATCTTGATCCAAGTTTTTGTGGCAAGTGGACAACAAGGCCCACCAGGTGATATTCTGTCTTGGACACAATGCTGAGTGTATCAATTTGGTACATCATATGGTAGGTCCTGTTGCAACATTTTATTAAAAAGGCTGGATACAGGATGCACTGAAAAAAAAACTTTTGACTGTACTTTGATTATTACTGGGTAACAGGCATGGGGAAAAAATTACATTTCAATAGCCATTACTTTCTAAAACTTTTTTTAAGTTAATTACCTTTGCACATCTTTTGGTCTTCTCTCAGTTCATAGCCAACTGGACAGGTGCATTCATAGAAACCGTAAGTGTTGATGCACCGAAAAGCACACAGCAAAGGGTTCTGCGCACACTCATTTATGTCTGAGTAGTAAGGAAAAGGGAGAATGAATGCTATGTTCCAGTTTAATTGTAATAGCACCACTAGAACTTTCTTTATACCCACATTTTCTGTGTTACCATCTAAAAAGTGTTAGAAATCCTGGGAATTTTTTTGTGTATTTCTGAAGCAGCATAAACAAGAAATAAATATATCCTCATACATATTGACTTTTATAACATACACTTCTAAAGTCACCTTTAAGGTTAGAGTTGCAGGTGTTTTGTATTTTGGTTTGGTTTGTGATTTTACTACCTGACACTATTTACAATAGACAGTCTTGCATTTCCCAAGCTTTTGAAAGCTGAGTTCCTATTCAGGAAAATAAACTAATCATGCCCTCCTTCAAACCCACCATATATTGTTAAAGGCCTATCCAAAATGAATAGATCTTCATAATATGATCCTCTCTCTGCTTTCTTACATGTTTTGTTGAGCAGTGAAATAGTTAATGTTGACAATTAAAGTATTATTAGTGGCATTTGACTTAACACCCAATGAAATGAATGGGGCATGTCACACTCCAAAGCTATTGTGTCAGGTTCTCTTCAAACTCAGGCAAACACTTTTGAACCAACTACACTCTGGTACCATTTTCAAGGTTTTCTTTACACCCCTTATTTGTAACAGCTAGACCCTTATTTTCAAATGAAAGCTGAGACGCTGGAGAACAGTTGAGTAGCCTATCCATGTCCCTTCTCTCCCTCCATCGCTGGAGGCCACACCCTAAGATTTGGGAAAAAACTAACAAGCAGCATATTTGACTATTAAAATAAACGTACTTATCTGCACTCACATGCCACGTTAATGGCCATTACAATGTATTGATAAGGAAATTTAAGATGTTCAGTTATTCTTAGAAACACTTCTCTCAGGCAACATATTTCTCTAGAGCTGGGTGAGGAGAAAACTTTTCCTTCAAAAGGAATGTTAGCAGGGTTACACTGCACCACACACTAGCTAGTCATGAAAAGTACTATTTTTGCAACATTTACTTTTACACAGCTCATTTCAGAACCCTAAGCTTTATTTTTCATTGCCGTATTTCAAGAGGAGAGATTCCTTTTAACTTATAACTTTGACTTTGTAATAAAAACCCAATGTATACCACCTCGATAGTGTGATGGTAAATAAAATATTTTAAATATAAGAGACAAAGAGGAGGTAAAAAGGCGGAAATCATAATTTACCTTCACAATTCATCATTGGGCCTGGCTCAAATCCTTCATGACAGTTACATTCAAAACTACCAATCACATTAGTGCATGTGCCATTTCCACATGGATTGCCAATCGAACATTCATCAGTATCTAGGATGAAATAAGTAAAACACAAACTTAAGAGAACTGGGACACAGGCTAAGGGGTATTTTAAGTTTATGAACTTTAAGCATTGCTATCCTTGCAATACAGTTTGCCTAATGTAGAATCAGAACTTACCCACACAGTGCACTCCAGTGTAATCTAAGTTGTATCCCATGGGGCACTCACAGCGGAATGATCCATCAGTGTTGATACAATGACCATTTGAACAAATGCCTGGGCTCTCAAGACATTCATTGACATCTGAAAAATAGAAAGCCACGTAAACTGCAATCTTTCAGCTCTCAAACTTCACTGTTTTTTATATTAAATATTACGTTTCTAATAAAAAGCAGGAAATGACCAAAAAGTAAACATCTTGTTCTATGTGTCTTGGGCCAAAATATAACTATGCAGTTTCAAAAATAGAATATATCTTGTAAGCTTTCTCAGTGTCCCAAAACTTCTGTCACACTTGAAAACAAAACAAAAACCACAAAATAAAAAAAAGCTTTACCAGAAAGAATAAAACAGCATTACCCAATGGCGCCTCGCTTAACTGGGAATTAAAGATTTTCTAAGTGGTGTCAGAAATAAAACAATACCTTCCCGTGTATCATCAATCCCAGGGATAGTTCCATGGCCATAGGGACACAAATCCTGGAAAGCAACTGTAGAGGAACATTTTAAACAATTATAAACAAACAAGGATGAAAGTGATAACACCATTAAGGCAGCTGAATTTAATTAACACCCATGAAAGAGTGAGTTTTGGATAGATATTCCCACCATATTTTCCCCGTTATTGAGTTGTATTTTTCCCTTCTTGCTAGTTTCAACTGCAACAACCTTTACTAGTAATAAGCCTGAGTAATCGTGTCAGAGCCTATAGAGCAGCTTTCTTAGCACATAATCATTTAATGTGTCCCCCTCAGTTTTAGTGTAAACCAAATAGTAGGGTAACAAAACATGCCAGTGACGCTTTTGTGTTTCTGGGCACTAACCCACATTTTGCCTTTCTCCCTACTACTGCGGGAGGCTAATTTACTGCTGTGCAGAGGCACTATTTTGCCTTCACATTTCAGTCTTTTCCTACACTTTTCCTTCAGTCTTTTCCTACACTTATTATAAACCACGATGCATACCTTCTTCTTCCTTGGGGCAGAGCTCACAAGGATCACCCCATCCCTCTCCTGGCATCTTACTGCAGCAACATTTTGCCTTGGTGGTGTTGAAAGCCTTTGGGACAGAGCATTTCCCATTTTCAAAGTTAGTGAAACAGAAGCTCTGCCGGGTATCTAGAAAAGTGAGAACAAACAAACAAACAAAAAGCAACAGTAATAAGCTAGGTAAGTAAAAAACCCACACATACTATATGACAGGCTCCTACCTGATCAGAGAAAAATGTAGCTGAAAATAACAGGGATAATTCTAGGCCTGAGTTTTCCCCATTATATTAGGGAATACATCTCCCACCCAGACAACAGGATACCAACCCAGTTATGCACAACTGCTGTCTGCTGCATTCAGTGTTGAAGTGAGGACTGCAGCTGTGCCACTGTAGCACTTCAATGTAGACACTATCTACACTGAGGGAAGGGATTTTCCCATTGGCGTAGGTAATCTACCTCCTTGAGAGGCAGTAGCTAGGGTCAATGGAAGAATTCTTCCATAGACCTAGCACTATCTACAGTGGGGGTTAGGTTGGCTTAACTACACCCTTCAGAGATGTGGATTTTTCACACCCTTGAGCAACATCGCTGGGTCAACCTAATGTTTTAGTGTAGACCAGGCCTAAGACTTTTTTGCACATTATTCACCCTCTGCAGGACAGCAGGGATCATCATTACACAGGTAAAAAATACTTCCACTCCTGCCTTTACAAATGACAGCTCCACATAGCCCCAGACTCTGCCAGCCCAGGGAACAAGGAACTGAGCTCACGACGCAAATGCAGTTTTCCTACAAGTAAAGAAGTATTTTTGGAGTATAAAAAGAAAAGGATTTCTTGCAATATTTTGAGGCAAGTTTCCTGTCATGCCTAGCATTTGCTGGATGCAGCAGAGCACGGTGCTATCAGGAAGCTGGTTACAGCTCCATGATTATCTGCCCTAGTCCAGTGCTAGTTCCAGCAGGACTGTACACCATCTTGGCAGAGGTGAATGGCATCCCAGTGCCAGGGGCTGTAGAGAGAAAGGTGTAGAAGCTCATAACCTGTGGCACAAAGGGAGCACATCTGGGCAGGGAATCCACCCTTAAAAGAACCAATGGATTTAGTTTTATAAAAAGGATTAAAGGGAACTGTGACTGTTGGTCGTATTGCTAAGTTGTACTAGAAGGTAAGAGATTTATTGTCTTCTGTAGAGCATGGTGCACCATGTGACAAACATTTATTTTGCTGGGAGAACCTAATCAACTTATTTTTAACATCATAAACTTGTAATAAGAGCATGACATGGCAACAATCCTGACAACCTGTGAGACATTACTACATAGTCCCCACTCTTCTTGCAAAGTTTGTTAACTACTGCTGTCAGTTTAACCCTGCATATTACCAAAACACCTTCGTCCATTGTCAGACAGCACAAAGCCTATGGGACAGGTGCATTGAAAGCCTCCTGGAGTATTAGTGCAGGAGCCAAAGAGACAGATGTTGGGGTCTTCATTGCACTCATCAATATCTGCAAAATAATAGGAGAAAAGATTCATCATTAGCCCACCTGGCATAAATTTTATGTATTTCTTTGATATCTGAAAGAAGATTTGACTTCAGCCACACTCAGTATTCTGTTCAAGCAGCAAAACAGACACAAAAAAGCTCCCCCTTCTTTCCTTTTTAAAATAGCGATTGAAATGTGTAATTTTCCTCTTGTTTATTGGTTTTCATTATCCTGTACAGTTCTAACAGTGTCTGTTTTTAGTCTTCTGAATCTGTATCTTTCCTGTGCCATCAGACGTCACTTTGGGCACATCTTATTGTCTTATTCATACTATAAATGTTAAATGTTTTCAAACCACAATGGGAGCAGATATTTTAGGACCAGGGGAAAAAAGATTCTTCGTAAACATGAAACAGCCAAAGAAGAGTTTAAAAAAGGTGGGTTTTTTTTTTCAAGTTCTGAGTGAGTCTAAACCTGAAACTAAATTCTAAATGTTCTCGCCTGACTTCAGAAAGAATGGAGCCCCCATGGCACATGCACACATTAATATTTACGAATGTTTTCTGCAGCCACTGTTGATTTGTAGTATATACAAATGTTTCTTTTAAACACTTGACTTTCAATCACTTATTTAAAAAAACACAGCTAGGTATGTTTAAACATGTGGGATTTAAACATAGCATAAGTTAAACAAAGAAAAATAAAGGAATCTTTACTCTACTACAAATACTTTTTAAGTTCTAGTTATGAAGTAAGATACGAACAGAGGAGAAGCAAACAGAGGGAGTTTGCCTGAGAGTTCACCTAGGGGGTGAGCCCACACAGGATTTTGCCTTTCAGGCTTGTGCGAGCAATAAATACATCTGAAGAGGCTCTTGATACATTACAAGGTAGGAAATATAGATAGTGAGGTTGGCTGTTGAGATCATCATGGGATGTGCCAAGTTCTCCTGGACAATAGAAGTGACTTTTTCTGTACAAAGTGCAATCTGGTCTCCATATTGGAAAAAAGGTTAGAGTAAAAAAGACCCATGTAATAACCCTGCATTTCATCTAAGAAAATGACGACTTCCTGGATAGATGTCAGGATTTGGTACTGCGGGCACAGCATGCCAAAGAATCGGAGACGACAGCACAGGGGGGACTGAAGAACAAGAAAGAAATTTGGCAGCATATTCCTCCAGAAGAAGAAAAAGAGGAGAACCAGTATACCCCCAATGCAGATAGAGGTAAGCTACCCCCAATGCAGATAGCAGTAAGCAACCACTTTCAGGCTCTCTGCACAGGTACTACTGCTGAGAATGCCTTGGTAGGGTCATCTGGGGGAAAGGATCAGAAGGAGACCCCCGTTGACTGGAAGGCGTGGAATGCATTGTCCTAAGGATCGGGGGTTCCACGACCCCCACTTCCAAGAGGAGGAGAAGGGTGGTGATGGTTGGGGATTCTCTCCTAAGGGGGACAGAATCATCCATCTGCCGTCCGGACCAGGAATCCCGAGAAGCGGGCTGCTTGCCTGGAGTTAGAATTCAGGATGTGACTGCTAGTCTGCAAAGACTCATCAAGCCCTCAGACTACTACCCCTTCGTACTTATCCATGTTGGCACCAATGATGGTGCCAAGAATGACCTTGAGCGGATCACTGAAGACTACATGGCTCTGGAAAGAAGGATGAAAGAGTTTGGGGAACAAGTGGTGTTCTTGTCCATCCTCCCTATTGAAGGAAAAGGCCTAGGCAAGGACCATCTAATTGCGGAAGTAAATGTGTGTCAGGTGGTGTTGGTGAGTGGGTTTTGGCTTCTTTGATAATGAGCTGATGTTCCAGGAAAGAGGATTACTATGCTGGGCTGGGCTCCATCTATCAAGTACTGGGAAGAGCATCTTTGGACGTGGTCTGGTTAACCTGATAAGGAGAGCTTTAAGCTAGGTCCTATGGGAGATGGTGACAAAAATCCAGCCAATGCACATCTAGGCTCAAGTAATGAAGACAAGGGGAAGGGACTAACTTGCATGATCTAAAAAATAAAAAGGAGTCATATAAAAAATGGAAACTAGGACAAATTACAAAGGATGAATATAGGCAAACAACACAGGAATGCAGGGGCAAGATTAGAAAGGCAAAGGCACCAAATGAGCTCAAACTGGCTACGGGAATAAAGGGAAACAAGAAGACTTTTTATCAATACATTAGAAGTAGGAGGAAGACCAAGGACCGGGTAGGCCCATTGCTCAGTGAGGAGGGAGATACAGTAACAGGAAACTTGGAAATGACAGAGATGCTTAATGACTTCTTTGTTTCGGTCTTCACCGAGAAGTCTGAAGGAATTACTAACTTAGTGAATGCTAATGGGAAGGGCGTAGGTTTAGAAGATAAAATAAAAAAAGAACAAGTTAAAAATCACTTAGAAAAGTTAGATGCTTGCAAGTCAGCAGACCCTGATGAAATGCATCCTAGAACACTCAAGGAGCTAATAGAGGAGGTATCTGAGCCTCTAGCTATTATTTTTGGAAAATCATGGGAGACAGGAGAGATTCCAGAAGACTGGAAAAGGGCAAATATAGTGCCTATCTATAAAAAGGGAATAAAAACGACCCAGGAAACTACAGAACAGTTAGTTTAATTTGTGTGCCAGGGAAGATAATGGAGTAAAGTAATTAAGGAAATCATCTGCAAACACTTGGAAAGTGGTAAGGTGCTAGGGAATAGCCAGCATGGATTTGTAAAGAACAAATCATGTCTAACCAATCTGATAGCTTTCTTTGATAGGATAATGAGTCTTGTGGATAAGGGAGAAGCGGTGGATGTGGTATACCTAGACTTTAGTAAGACATTTGATATGGTCTCACATGATATTCTTATCGATAAACTAGGCAAATACAACTTAGATGGGGCTACTATAAGGTGGGTGCATAACTGGCTGGATAACCATACTCAGAGAGTAGTTATTAATGGTTCCCAATCCTGCTGGAAAGGTATAACGAGTGGGGTTCCGCAGGGGTCTGTTTTGGGACCGGCTCTGTTCAATATCTTCATCAACGACTTAGATATTGGCATAGAAAGTACGCTTATTAAGTTTGCAGATGATACCAAACTGGGAGGGATTGCAACTGTTTTGGAGGATAGAGTCATAATTCAAAATGATCTGGACTAATTGGAGAAATGGACAGAGGTAAACAGGATGAAGTTTAACAAAGACAAATGCAAAGTGCTCCACTTAGGAATCAACAATCAGTTTTACACATACAGAATGGGAAGAGACTGTCTAGGAAGGAGTACGGCAGAAAGGCATCTAGGGGTTATAGTGGACCACAAGCTAAGTATGAGTCAACAGTGTGATGCTGTTGCAAAAAAAGCAAACATGATTCTGGGATGCATTAACAGGTGTGTTGTGAGCAAGACATGAGAAGTCATTCTTCCACTCTATTCTGCGCTGGTTAGGCCTCAACTGAAGTATTGTGTCCAGTTCTGGGCACCGCATTTCAAGAGAGCTGTGGAGAAATTGGAGAGGGTCCAGAGAAGAGCAACAAGAATGATTAAGAACATGACCTATGAAGGAAGGCTGAAAGAATTGGGTTTGTTTAGTTTGGAAAAGAGAAGAGTGAGAGGGGACATGATAGCAGTTTTCAGGTATATAAAAGGGTGTCATAAGGAGGAGGGAGAAAACGTGTTCACCTTAGCCTCTAAGGATAGAACAAGAAGCCATGGGCTTAAACTGCAGCAAGGGAGATTTAGGTTGGACATTAGGAAAAAGTTCCTAACTGTCAGGGTGGTTAAACACTGGAATAAACTGCCTAGGGAGGTTGTGGAATCTCCATCTCTGGAGATATTTAAGAGTAGGTTAGATAAATGTCTAACTGGGATGGTCTAGACAGTATTTGGTCCTGCCATGAGGGCAGGGGACTGGACTCGATGACCTCTCGAGGTCCCTTCCAATCCTAGAATCTATGAAACTTCTGGAGAAGGGTCTAGAAATCACAACTGTATTAAAAAGGCAAAAAAGAAAAGCAACAGGGCAGTCTGCAAAATATCTTCGATGCCTGTATATAAAGTCAAGGAGTATGGGGAACAAGCAGGATGAACTGGAAGTCATGGTACATGAAGAAAATTATGACTTAACTGGCATCACAGAGACTTGGTGGGACAACTTCCATAATTGGAGTACCAGCATTGAGGATATAGCTTGTTCTGAAAGGATAGGTATGGGGGAAAAAGGAAGAAGTGATGTGCTGTACATCAAGAATGTATACACTTGCTCCAAGGTCCAAGGGGAAGTGAACAACAGACCTAACAAGAGTCTCTGGGTGAAAATAACAAGGAAAAAGAACAGTAGCAATATCATGGTGGGGGTCTATTATAGAATCAGGAAGAGGAAGTGGATGAGTCATTCTGCAAGCAGGTAACAAGATTAGCTAACACACATGAGCTGGTATTACCTGTTATAAAAGGTATTGCCTCACTCACCTTGTCTCTCTAATATCCTGGGACTGACTACAACTACACTGCATAAAACCCAACCACTAATTTGGCAAGTATCCAGTAGGAATAAGAGGGTGTCCCCCTCCAACAAACCCTGAAACTAGGGTATATAAAACTGAGGTCACTATATACTTAAGAGAACTGACAGAACCTAACACAAGAAGCTGCACAATCCTAAATGTGCCCGACGCCCAGATCAGCTGTGTGGAAAGGACTCTTCCCCCATTCCAGGATTAAGAGGATAAGAAGTGGTGAAATTTCATTTCAAAGACTGTATTTCCCCTTCGATCTGTTAATATATATAACTGTAGGTTATCTTGCTGAGTCTACACTCTCTAGTGAGAATTCAAGTGTAAACATTTTATATTTTAACTCCTTTATAAATCTAAGCAAATTGACCTGAGAGAGATTGAAAAGAATTGTTTTGAGCAATTACTTCTAGTATTCAAAATGTGTCCCTTTTGGACCAGTGTAGTCAAAGAGAAGTAACCACACTCTTCAAAGTGCCTTAAAGACAAGTCCACCCTTGGACATGTGATAAATGTGTTAGGTACTAAATAATTGAGAATTGCTGATGATAAGTAAATGTAATAAGAAATCTTGGTAATTTGCATTGTTCTTTAATATAACTTCTGAGCCTCAACTCTTATGTGTGATAATTTCTTGCAGGTCTGCATTGTGTGTGTAGTATATACAATTGGTTGTGTCTACATTTCAGCGGTGCATGGTTTATTATATATTTATGTGGTTCTGGGTGAATTAATAAATTGTTGGTTGATTAAAAATAACCAAGTGTCCTGATTTGAGAAATACTGTTCAAGTTAAAAGTTGATCTAGTAAGCTAACGCTCCCTGGACTCAATAAAAAGCAGTTATCCTATTGAATTCTATTATATAGTGGCAAACCTAATTTGTTAGACTTCAGCTTTAAAAATATAATTGGCACCCTGGCATACTCATAAATTGACCCCCCTTTTATGCTTACAACAGACTTGAATGTGCCTCCTCTTTTGCAGGTAGGTTTTCCTCATGACTGGTTACCTACTACTCAGGAGTACAGACTGAACTTTGGGATAGCAGCCCAGTTCCATGCCTGAGAACCACTGAGGAGCCAGGCCCTGGGGTGCAGATTTAACAGATTGGGGTGGGTTATGGTGCCCAAGTCCTGTATCAGGAGACCTGCTGCGAGAGGAAAGCAAAAATACACTTGCAGAGAAAGAAGCAGATCACAAAACTGTGCTTGGTGAAAGTGCCTGCTCAGGGAATCTGATATGGTATTTTGGGGGCATGGAAGGTAGACCACTGAGTTAGCTACGCAGTGGGATAAGCTCCAGTACCACAGTCTTAGCGATTCTGCACATAAGTATTAGGAACTTCCCCCCCGCCCCGCCCCCAATGATTTATCTAGTACATTGCTGCTCTTTTGTCCAGTATTACCTTGCCTGAGCAGAGGAAAAACTGGCACTTATAGAGAACTGCCCTGAATTCTAGAACATTGATGTGGAGACAAGCTTCTTGAGGAGTCCATTTGCAATGGGCTGTGGAGCCTGGCATCCCAATGAAGTAGAGAAGCTTCCGAGTGATGACCCCTGATGGGGACGGATACAAAAATGGAACTCCCACACAAACTCTGAGAGGACCCTTCCACCAACTGAGAGTAGAGAACTCTTGGAGGTATGGTCACTCACTTGAAAAGACTGATGGAGGTGTAAACCATTCAGAGACAGGCCTGAAAGCACTGAAGGTGAGGTCTTGCATGGAGCATCGCATACATGCAGGCTGACATGTGGTCTAAGAGCTGCAGGCAAGACCTTGCTTTGGATTTGTGCTCTGTTGTAGAGTAGAGATAAGAATGGCCATTGTGGTGAACCTTTTTGCTGGTAAGTATGCGCTGGTGGTTGAGGAGTCCAGAGTGGCTTCAGTGAAGTCTGTGTGCTGTACCAGTGTTAGGATAGATGTTTCCAGGCTTAGAAAAAGGTCCAGGATGTAAAATAAGACTAGGGCCATGTTTGTTTCTGACTGGACCTCAAGGAGGATCCAGTTGCCCAGATAGGGAAAGATGATTATCCTCCCCCAGATAAGTTGAGCTGCAATGACAGAGAGAACCTTTATAAAGGTCCTCAGAGCAGCTGAAAGGCTAAAGGGGAAGGCACAGTACTGGTAATGCTCTGTACCAACAACAAACCATGAGATGGGTGCTTAGCTACATGAAAGTGTGCAGCCTAGAGGTTGAGGACAGTGAGCCAATCTCTGGGAATTAAGGATGGAATTAATGTTGCTAGGGACAATATCTTGAAAGGCTGCAAAAAGATAAAGATATTAATAGTTCTGAGGTCTAGGATCAACCTCCACCCTCCTAGCCTTTTGGGAACTGGGAAGAGGGGAACAGAACCCTCTTCTGACAAATTCTGGGGGGAAATGGCTCAGTCATTCTCCAAAGTAGAGGTTGAATCTCCTGCCTTAGGAGACCCATGTGAGAAGTGTCCCTGAAGAGGCAGGAAAATGGGCCGGGGGGGTGGGGGATGGAATGGAAAATCCTGTGGAAACCACCTCTATGATCCAGCTGTCTGATGTGATGAGTTCCCAGGCAGGTAGAGGGGAGATCATCCCCAAAGAACAGATGGAGAGTGGTTTCATGAAACATGAGATCCAGAGAAAGGGGTGGCTCATGACCCTCGACCATGCTATCAAAGTGGCCATTTGATACTGGGAGGTCACCACTGAAAAGAGCCCTTTCTTGTGAGGTCTGGAAGAGTTATGCATGTCTCATATAGGTCTGGTATTAAAAAGATTGAGAACATTGAGCAAGCTACGGGTTGCTAAATCATCTTTTTGTTGTAGGCATATAGCTCTGAATGGATCCACAGGGTCACCCTGGAATCCTTAAAGGAGTGGTGTGAACTGTTGGTGTCACTACTAAAGAGCTTAGACCCTTCAAAAGGAAGGTTCTCCACTATATTCTGAACCTCCCGGGGGAAGCTGGAGGATTGTACCCAAGAGGCTCGTCACTCGGTTGCCATCAAACGTGAGGCTGTCTCAGCTGCGTTGAGGGAGGTTTGAAGGGAAGTCTTCACAATCATCTGGCCTTCCAAGATGAGAGCTTGAAACTGCTCTGTTTGATCTTGTGGCAGGTAGTCACTAAAATGTGTACATTTAGCATAGTTTGTAGAATCATATTTTGCCATTGAGGCCTGATGATTCGCAATCCTAAACTGCAGAGCAGCCAATGAGTAGCTCTTTTGGCCCAGAAGGTCCAGACTATTGAGCTCTTTATCCAAGGGAGTTGGCTGCTCTCGTTGACAGCATCCGTTATCAAGGAGTTGGGGGTGGGATGGGAGAAAATATATTCTAGTCCCTTGGCCAGTACATAATATTTTTGTTTGCTCTCTTGCAAGTAGGCAGGATGGTAGCAGGATTCTGCCATACAGTATGGCATGGTGACCATAAAACCTCATTAATAGGTCACCACCCCATACTGTATGGCAGAATCCTGCTACCATCCTGCCTCCTTGCAAGAAAGCAAGGAGGAGGACTTTCTAAACCTCTAACTCCAGCTCCTCTCATCCTGGGAAGAAGATTCCTGTGGTACCGATGTCTGTTGATAAAGATGGGGCTTCTTATGGGAGGGTATCCTATAAAACTGGTCTGTTGGTTCCAGAAAGCCCACTGCAGTGGTGCATAAAGGGCAATACCTCCACAGAATGGAGCTGGACGGCAAAGGAGGTAGAATTCTGGATGGAAACATCCCAATCTGAGGAAGTATCCTCTCCATGTCCTACTAAAAAGACCCAGGGATCAGCAGAGGGGCTGTATATCAGTACCAAGGGGGAGGAGACTGTATGCTAGGATGCAGGATAACCTAAGGATACTCTGGCTCCAAACGGTGAGATGGTACCAGAGGGATCCTTTTGGATACTCCTTAGGAGGGGAAACCTAGGTTCCTCTGTAACTAAGAGAGCTTCATAGGAGAGGAACCTGGATCATACCAGAGAGCCTGGACAGTGCTCAACAGGAACCTGAGATGGCACTGGGGACAATGAAAAATTACAGTCTGAGTGCATGTGACCTGAGGGGGACAGAATCGGGTGCAGTATGGAGGTAAGGTCCATGTGTTTCTTGTGGCTGCATACATAGAAGAGCAGTACTGGAGCACTGGTTGAAGAAGTCTCCTACAGGTCTCCAGTTCCAGTACTAACAATGGTACCACTCATGGTGGTTTGTTAGAAGACATCTCGGCACGAGGCATACCAAAAGTCTTTTCTGGTGGATACTGGTATCTTGGTACTGGGGCCTGCAGAAGCCTTAGCAGTATTCATACTGGGATGCAAAGTCTCTTGCTCCCTGTCCTAAAGAAGTGACTTTCCCCTTTTGGAGAGTCTCTTTCGGGGGAACGGGTTTTCTTCCTCTATGTGTTTCACTTCTGAATCTGCCTTATGGTCTTTTGAAGTGATCAGTCTGGATCAAGTGACTGAGGCCAACATGAGGGAAGGGAGTTGGACCCCTCCCCCCCCCACAGGTCTCAATGAGCACTCCATCAGGAGGAGCGTCAACCTATCCTCCCCCAGCTTGTGAGATCTGCTTTTAAGCCTAGTGCTCTTGCTCTTAGATGAGACATATGACTCTCCAAGGCAGCTGGGATGCTTGTTGCTGAAGGGGAAAGACCTGTGGCAGGTCTGACAGGGTTTGAAAACATTGGGTCTTTGGCATAACCCAAGCAGGGAGGCTGTAGACAACCAGAGTGATGGTAAAAGAAAAGTGATTGGGGGAGAGGGGCAGAAACAAAAACGTGCTAAAGCAAATAAAAAACAAATATAACCATTAGGAAGACAATAAATAAAATACTTATTTTCTTAAAAAGGTAAGAGCTGAGAAGTTAACAGTGGACTCCATTACGCTCTGTCTCAAGCAAAGGGCAGTTGAGAAGGAACTGGAGCAGCGGTATGCCTGCCTCTGCCTATACCCTTGCATCAGAATCCACGGATATATAGAGTGCAGGCATGGACTCTGCTACTAAAATCTCTACGCAAGAGTGCACAAACACATGCACATTCTATGGTGGAGCACACATAGGAACAAAGGAGAACTGCACTTCCAACACACAATTTGGCAGATACTGCTTCCTAAAACTGCCTTTGGGAATATATTAGGCTCCAGAAATATTTCATGTTATGAGACAGATGTTAGAGAATCTAGCAGGTATGAAAGTGAACACTGATACCATAATGGGCATGGATGCCAGAACACAAAAGAGAGTACAACGATTTAAACAACATTCTGATGATAGCTCCAGAGCTGCAATTTTCTGGGTCCCTGAAAGACATCAAACTCTCCACATGTTCTTTGAAAGGAGGGCTGGGAGTAGTATTACAGTGTTATGGAACTGATTGATTACCAGTCTCATATGCATGTATGGCTATAACGGCTGCAAAGAAGATGTATCTGCAAATTGAAAAAAAGAGACATTAAGTCTGGCATATGGATGTACTAGATTTCACAATTTTATGGCCATAGCTTCAAAGCAGAAAGTAATCATAAATCTCTGATTGCAATACACAAAAAGTGGCTTGTAGAAGCACTATCAAGGATATAGTGACTACTTTAAAAAATACAGAACTATGATGTGACCCTGAAGTTCTAACCTGGATACCACTAAGTAATGGCAGACACACTCGCAAGAGATTGTGGTTCTCACAGAGTGGTGAGAAAGAAAAACATTGGAATGAATACACAAAGAGCACCTTTGGAATGACCACATCAAAAGAGATAGAGAAGTTGTATTCTGGTCACAGATGAATAGTGGCATTGAAGAAATGGTGAGCAGAACGGTGAAACGTTTCAGAAGTACAGAAATTCCCAGCAGAAAGAACCAATGATTCGATAGGAACTCACAATTTCATGCAGCAAAGTTAGAATTGACATACTCAACTTTGGGAAGACATGATCACCTGGTTATAATGGACTATTTTGATAATTTCCCAGTAGTCACATATTTTAAAAGATGAAGTCTAGGTGAAATGGGTGAACCCTAGGGATCTTCTTGTGTTTCTGGTCCTTTTCAGATTCTCCAGCATGGAACTAGAGAGATCCAAACCCTCAAAAGGCAAGCTGATAGCCATTACCTGAACTTCTTGGGGAAGGCCAGACATTCTCAATTAGGAAAGTTTTCTCAAACAACTGCAAAATTCATAGCTCTAACTGCTGTTCTAAACATCATAGGATACTCTAAGAACCTGTTTCTGGCTTGAATTGATTTGATTCTTATTTTAATATTAATAACTTATCTTTGGTGATTTGATTTTAGTTTAACAGTTTTAATAAAATTTATAAAATAGATACTGTCTCACATTTATTTCAACAAGCAATATGGGTCCAGAAGTTTTGCAGGCCTGGGTGGACTTCCAGGTGGTCAACCTAAAAGCCTGACCAGCTCCCCTAATTAGTCTTTGCTTCTCACAGGGGTCATGCATTTTGTAACTCTGTCTCATGACCTCTAGAGGATCAAAAGGCTCTCCAAGTCTTGAGAGAGAATGATGATAAATAATGACATTTAGAAAAAAATACAATAATTACTGACTTATGGTACAACATCTGATGTAATTGCACATGCAAGGAGACACACTGTACTCCTGACAGAATTCTGTGCCAATGTGGGGGTGCAGAATTCATATGGCCCACATATTTCTGTTCCCCCCACGCAGAAAAATGCAAAAGAAATCTGCGGGGGCACATGTGTTTCTTCCCCAGCAGCCCAGCCTGCCTGGAGCAGCTTCAGAGATGTAAATCACTCTGGTGGGAAGTGGGGGATCGGTGTGCGTGCATGCAGGGGAGACGTTGATTACTGTCAGGGGGCAAGGCTGGCCAACAAGCGAGAGAGACTCAGTCCCCCTCTCTTGATACTGTGGCTCCGGGGGCACGGAGGAGGGTAGGTCTTTTTGTTATCCAGGAGGAAGGCTCTGTCCCTTAGGCAGAAGTGTAGCAGTTCCCCTGCCTAGTAAAATGTAATTTCTTGAGAATTGAAAAAAACAATTAAATATTAGTATCATGTTACTGAAAATTGTTTGTTTTTAAGTTAAAGAAAATAGCTTTTGTAAAAAAAAAATGAAACACATTTTGTTAATGTTGCTGTTGATGGTTAATTGATCTCATTCTCTGAGGAAGAAATGTAGCAACCGGTCTGCATAGTAACATTGGTAATTATTCTGTTAGTTAACTGTTCCCGTTCTCAGTCAATTCCCCCAGGAGCATAAAAACTTGTAGAAGTTTTAAGGCCCCTATATTGCCAGAGTGATGTAAAGCCTTATAAATGACCGTAAGGGAATCAGCTAGGAAGATCTATGCACTTTCTCACTTTTTTTCCTGTGCCAAAGTGGCACAATGGAGTTAGATTTTTACTTACCCATTTTAAAAAAAGACTTTTGAGGGCAAATAAAACATTTACCAAGCAGTCAATAAAATGTCAGGATAATCAGAGCCAAGCACTTCCCAAAGTACCCAGCTAGATCCAGGACAATGATTAGCAAAACTGTATGATTTTCATGTGTGAAAGTCAGAGCTATTTATAATGACATTCTACCTTCTCCCTCCCTGTTTGGTGTTCTGTAATGTAATTTAAATGAAAATCCAGGATTATAACTGGAATGCAGGGTATTAGTTACCAAGTATTTGTAACTTATCTTTCATGTGTTTAGGAAATGCTGAATAGTTATTATGATTTTTTTCTGTATTGTAGTTTAAATAACTTACCAAAACAATTGAAACTGGTGTGACTATATTGCACACAAATAAAATCTGCAGAATTTTGCATAATTTTTATTTTTTTGTCAAAGAAATCCCCCAGGAGTAACTCTGCCTTCATTCACACATCTAGCTCTAGTTGCACAGCTGTAAATGAATTGAATTTAGCAATAATAAACAAATTTCAGATATAGTAACAGAGCATTACAAAGAAGGCTGCACATTAGAAAAGCAACATTAAATAAACTGAATGCAAAACATTGTGATATAAGTCAAAATATTAATAGAATTTTTTTAACCCGTCAGGATGAAGAAAGTAGGAATTTGCGATTCTGTTTTTTGTTGGAACTGCAAAAGTTGATTAAAGGGAATATTTGACACTTTTATTGTGGTGTTGTCCTAAAACATACAAGACACTGAGAGGAAATTAAACATGGTCTTAAACAGTGATATCCCTGGGGATGCAACAACTTTCATTTGAAGGATTTTATAACTGTAGGTGAGCTGGACTAATCGCAAACTCAGTTGTTAATATAGGTGGCGGCAGCAGCCAAAAGAAGCTGCAAAGTCGGCAGGCAAACTGAACAATGTAGAATGATACTGGCATGAAAAACTTGTGAGCTTAGAAAATACATCATACTTTTAAAAGAGGAAAATCTACAGTGTCTTTGAGTCCGCCTCTGTTCCTAGATTTAGATAGATTAAATTGTTACAGACTAAATCTTGAAGTATGAACCGAGGTTTTCTTCAGGCCTTACTTGAGCGAGTCTCTCACTGACTTCATTATACATTTATACACACACACACTTTTAGGTTCATGGTAGCCCTCTTAGTTTTCCTGATGAGGACTGAACTTGTTTTGGTATTGTTTCTAATTTGGTAACTATGGTTTCAATTCCCTGCTGCACTGGAGCAGAGCTCTGTATTTCTCCTCCACAAAACAAGAAAAGAAAGGTGATGTTAAAGTGTTGAACTGATTTTCAGCCAGGTTCTCAAAGATATTCTAAAACTGAAACAAAGATCTGTTTCGCCATCTCTGCTATGAATGTGGGATTGAAATCTTGATGCACGTGCTCCCACGGGCTGTAAGACTCAAAAACAGAAAACATCTGGTATGAGAAACTGATTTAGAAAACTCTGTTTCCATAGGGAAGAGTAGCTCAATAGTTTTATTAAGATTTTTAAACTTCAAATTCTATGATACGAGATACTTCTAATAGCTGTTTAATGTACTGCTTGCCAAAAATTACAATTTTTGTACTCACTGTATATATTCAGTAGATAATCTCTCTTTTTACATTTGGAAAAAAGATTAGGAAAAGAAAAAGTCACTATAAATTCTTTGAGCATTTGACAAAAAATGTTTTTCATTAATCCAAATTAAAAAAGAGAGTTCTTACATCCTTTTCTCTCACCAAAGCTCATAATATCTTGCCTGCTGACTACAAGGACAGCTGCTGATGGTTGCTGCTTATTCATTATTACACATTCCGGGTCATCATGACTTGCTAAAATAGAGGAGGCTTTTCATCAACAATATTTACACGTTTTTCATCAAGTTTGCACCAGATATTCTACTATATTGGTAAATCATTCCGAAGTAACACTAACAGTTAGCCTTACCAATACAGCTTTCACTTTTCACTTCATATCCTGGTGGGCAGATGCATCTGAATGACCCTTCCAAATTCTGACAAGTCCCAGGAAAGCATGCACCAGGAAGTGCCATACACTCATTAGTATCTTAAAAGAATAAATAGAATATATAAGGATTTGGAAATTTTGAAATTAATGCAACAGTGAATTATTTATGTTTATGTAACACTGGCTGATAATACTGTCATCCACAACAGAGATGTAAGCAAGAGGGTTGTCTTTTATGAGCCTTCTTTCCTAACTTCATTGACTTAAACAAGCTAGGGAAAGGAAAACAAATGACATTATTCTAAACCCTCATGCTTTTGCCACCAATTTTCTTAATGTAAGTCTTTTGTTCTCAATATTCTATCTTGGATATTCAGATTGTAATATTTACTTCTAAATGGGGCCAACAGTTTGATTATTTCTTTTTTAATAATATATGGAGATATACCTATCTCATAGAACTGGAAGGGACCCTGAAAGGTCATCGAGTCCAGCCCCCTGCCTTCACTAGCAGGACCAAGTACTGATTTTGCCCCAGATCCCTAAGTGGCCCCCTTAAGAATTGAACTCACAACTCTGGGTTTAGCAGGCCAATGCTCAAACCACTGAGCTAGTTTGGAATCTCCAGTTGGTTTAGTACATACCAATGCAATTCTTGCCATCCGGAGTAAGTTCATATCCTTCATTACATAAACATTTGAAAGAACCAATTTCATTAAAACATCGTCCATTTCTGCACACCTGACCAAAGAAGGAACTGCACTCATCAATATCTGTAAATAAATGAGAGGTTGAGCCTTTCCAAGACGTCTAACAGTTAGAATGTATATGCAGACACAGTATCATATAAACACACTAAAGTTGCAATATATAATTCCATGGAAGAGACAAATCCTGAGCAGCATGGGAAGCGTTGGCAGCTAGTGGAAAGTAACTCTCACTTCAGTACATTAAGGCATATGTTCTATTTAAACAACACCCCATTTTATAGGGTATTAAAATTTTTAAAGTTGCAGCATTACATCAGCTACTGCATCTGGATATGTTCAGTTGCTGCCAGGTGATTCTTTGTGCAATACTACCTTCAGACACAGAGAAGAAAATGTTCCATGGAGCATTTTGCATTTTATCTGGCGTTTTAGATGTGCTCAGGTTTTCACTGAACTTGTTTTGTTATTTTTCACGTTTTTGGAAATGTAGTAGATAATGTTTTCACCTCTCTTAGCCAGATGCAGTCAGCACTGAATCATCCTGCGTCCTGCAAGCTGATTCTGTAGTTCAGGAGACCATGACAAGTGGGAGACTGAGCATTGGAAATGCCCAATTAGCTCTACAGAGCCATTTTAGTAACATAGATTTAAAAAGACAAGTGTACAACAACAGTGCAGATGGGAAAGTATGGGGTGGATGGAAGGAAAAGAGTGTGTATTAGGTAGAATAAGAAGCTAGCTTTTAATTCTAGTTGGTTTGGAGACAACTTATGCTTTGTTATTTAAAATATTTTAATTTGAGACTTGAGAATTAAATGCTTCTTCTATCAGGTATATAATCCTTATTGTTTACTGCAGAGGTTTCAACCATCCTCTGAACCATCTCATACTGGTTTCTGTTGATAACATAATACTGAACTAAATGGAACACTGATCTGATGCAGTATGGCACTTTCTGTGTTACTGGTTACAGCGCATGAACCATTTTTCTCTTTCCACGCTGTTTACTCCATTCAAATATTTGTAGTTGGTTATTATCTCCTTGTGATGAGCTATTCTATCCTTCAGTGGGCAAGGACATGGCTAAGGGAGAATGCCATGGGGCTCCAGGCCAGGAAGGCGAATAGTAATGAATGACCCTGGGCTATGAATCAACTTGAGCTTGTTAGCCTCCTTGAAAACAGCATGGAGCCATTATGAGAGAGGAGCATAGCTGCTGGGGCTACTGGGAGTGGATCAACAGCCATTCTGACACACCGAAGGGACTTCAGTTCAGTGCTGTAGATTTTGTTCTGTTTAAAGCTGCATTCTGTTGCCCATGTGCAGCAAGTTTTGCTTTTTTCCTTCTGCTGCGGGAGAAAAGGATGTAAAAATGATGTATAGACTGTGTTTTGGTTTTCTCCGGGAGTTGGAAGGAATTTAAAGACTTTTTTCCCCCTGTTCAGCCTGTGTGAAGGCTCTTACTTCCCCCTTAAAGGAAAGGATGTCAACTGACCTAGTCTGTTCTCCACCCCAAGAAGGCTTTAATCTCCCTCTTAAAAAAGATGATCCAGGACCCATGGTTGTACAAAACTATCAAAAGCTTAGCTCTACTCTGGAAACAGTGGTGACTGTAGGTAAGTGAAGTAATCTTGGGAGGGCAAGATAGTTTGGGAGGCCAATAGAGACTGCTTCCTTGGTACTGGGGTTTCCCTTTTTCCCTACTACTGAGGACACTCCCTCTTTTACACTGGTATGGAAGTTCAGCTATGAAAATCTGAGGTGGGCTGGTGACAAGCTATTAGACTAGGGGTAGGAAGTATAAAGGGAGGGGAGGAAGTCTTAACAACAACAAGAAGGAGTCCAGAACCCAAGTTTCCAGAAGAATGCTATGTGACTTGAGCAAAAAGAAAAAAATAACTTACAGACAGTGATATCGTGAACACTTTTGCAATGTTTGAACATGAATGAAAAGAGGTACTGAAGTGAGCTAACTTAGAAAAAACGCAAATGAAGAAAATTATTTATTTGAATCAGTGGTTCTCAACCTATTTAACATTGTGGGCTGCATATGCAGCTCTCTATGTGTTATGTGGGCTGCATCCACACAATATATATACTACCTGTACAGCTACAAAAAATAAGCTTTAGTATTTGTTATATGATAGCAATATGATTCAAATAGATATAGTACCTTTTTTTCAACACTGGCAAATGTTTACCAAGAGCATTATAATTTAGCAAAATAAGGCAAAACATTCACTGTTAAAATTAATTAATTTACTGTAAGGGTAGCATGGCATGGTGTACTGCCACCCTCACTTCCGCAGAGCTGGTCTGAGTGCCCAGGGAGCATAGCCCCAGAGCCTGCCTACAAAGATGACTGCCCTGCATTCATCTAGCCCCCCCACCCAGTGACTGCTCCCCCAGCATTCAGACCCCCACCAACACTGGGCTGGCACACATGCCTGCCCTGTAGAGACAGGGTGCCCTCTCCAGGGCAGAATGCCCCTCCCAGAGACTGCTCCTCCAGCATCCGGCCCCCCCGCCCAGCAACTGCCCCCAGCATCAATCTCCCCCAAGGACTTCCCCCAGCCACCAGTCCGTCCCTCATGCACCAGCTGCACCCTCTCCCATGGCCCTAACTCCCTGCACTCCCACTCCTTGCCCCAGACCCTGCCTGTGACTCCCACGGCCCTAGCACTCCCACCCCTGCACCACCCACTCTGCACCTGTACCCTGACACATAGCTCAGCTGTGCAACCCACCCTGTCCACCTGCCACTGCAGTCCTGGTGCCAGGGAGCCTGCTCCAGCCAGGGTCACTGGACCTGCGATCTTGCAGGGTAGGGGAGTGACGAGCATCCTGGCCTCCTGCCAATGCTGTTGGGCCCAATCCTGCTGGGGTAAGGGCCGGACATCGTTGGGCCTGATCCTGTGCCACCCATTTTTGCACCCCCCTACTGGTTCTGCACCCAGGTCAGGTACCCCTCCCATCTCACCCTAGTTACAGCCCTGAGAATGTCACTCGGGCCGCAGCTGTGTGCTGACTGGGACGCAAAGGACCATTGAGAACCACTGATTTAGATGTTATTAATGCATTGGGCAAACGCCCAATTGTAAATAAGGAAGAGTGCCATACAACTTGGGATGAAGTATCATTTACAGTAATGGCCCTGAATCATTACTATGGCTGAAGAATGCTCAGCACAAGTCTCCAGTGGGAGTGAGGAGTGATGCAAAAGATACTTTGAACCATATTTGCAACCCCTGAAGATGCTGGACCAGTCCCTGATGTGATTTATGCTGGTTGCCAATGGCCCCCAAGAACTGTCACAGCAGTTGGGGATCAGTAGAGTGTAAGGGAGTATCAGTCATGCCTCCTTTCCTTCTACACCAGAAGCCAAGAGAGGCGTATGGCAAAAAAGCCACTATGGCTACACTACTCAAAAGTTTCTCAATGTCGAGGAATCCTCCAGTGGCTGGGACTGCTTTGCACTATCAGAGCAGAGCAAAGCACTCCCAGTGTACCAAAGAATGAGGGCTTGCATCTTTTTAAAGAATGAAACAAGAAAATTGTTTAAATGATATCCAGAATAATGATTTCTTGAGAAAGTGTTATCTACAGAAGTGCACAGATGAGGTAACAATATCATTTTCAGCACTTCCTTGCCTTTGCTAGTACCCTGATCAGTTCCGACTATGGTTGTGAGGTTTTTTACGTTTCTTTAAATACAACCCTATGTGACCCCAAATCAGCAGCAATTAAATTAAAGTTTGGATTAAAGTACTTACCCATACAGTCATTATTATGAGTGAGCTCAAATCCTGGGTAACAAAGACAGTTATATGATCCAACTGTGTTTTTACAAGTTCCATTTCCACATGGATGGCGTTCACATTCATCAACATCTGCAAAGACAAAGAAATTTGTAGACAGGAACTTGTCTTCCCAATTGTTTGTTAATGTGGTATGCACACAAAAGGGTCTTGAAAACACTCTTTATTGAAGTATTAGTTTCTAGTGTGTTTTTAAGAATGGCAGTTTTCATGATTTTTTGCAGAATTTTTAAATTTATTTTTTGTAATGTGGAAGGGGAGACTTGAAATTTTTTTGTAACAGTTGGCAGGATTATAGGGATATTTTTACCATATGCAATTGTTTTCAGGATTTATGTTTGAAAGCTTAAAAACTGTTAGTTTAAAGTTATGAAATATTGTTACTTTTTTAAATAATTGAAGTTTGGATATTTGGACTTAGAACAAGTCAGTTGCCAAGTACCCTGCACAAATAATTTGAATGTGATTCAGTTTAAAAAAAAATTGAGAAAAGGAAGACACACATGGACACACAGCAGCATATGAAGAAGTTTCCAATATTTGTATAATAAAAAAATTGGAACACTGCCTATATTTCCAGAGGGACACTGAATTCCTATTTGGAGCCAGAATTTACACGAGAGCTTATTTACAAAAGCTGCAGTTGCTATATTTGGCTGTTTTCTCAAAGCATTAACCAAACAGTGACACAAAAGGAGCTGCATACATGCATTATCTTTTCATAATAATACAATGTATACAATTTTAAAAATCTAAACAGACCAAAAAGTCAAGAACAAGAACCTTTCGTTTTGTGATTTATGTATCTTAGTGACATCTCTTTCACATCACCATATGAGCACAATGAGAATAAGGATTTAATCATATTAAGTTCCTTTCAATATGAAGACATTCATCATCACATATCTTTGTGAATACTGATTTTATATTTTATTCAGTGATGTGTGGCCCTGAAGATGTGGCCCAGTGATGTGTGGCCCTGTGGCTACTCCAAAGCACTTTGCACTTTCTTAAAGGAAATTCTAATTTGTCTAATTGATACTTAATATATGAAATCAGTACTTTAATAGGAATATAACCTCCTAATACAATTCAAATTCTAGATACATTCCATTGTCTAGAATTCAAAGCATATCCCTTCCATACCCATGCACATGGTTTGATCTTGGGATGCCTTAAAACCATTGTGACAGATGCACTGGTAACCTCCTTGCATGTCCACACACATGCCATGACTGCAAACATTAGGAATTTCCAAACATTCATTGCGATCTATAACAAAAATATAAAACACATGACATACTTTATTTTTTTCATTCATTTTTCACAAACATGTTTTTACAAAGTTAGTAAATTATTTAAATCATGCTCAGAATTATCCATAACCAAAACTGAATCATTACAAAACTGTTTTTTATAGGAACTTTCTTTTTGTCTATACATTTTGAGGTCAAACATATTCTAGCAATAGCTTGACCTTAAGAAAGTTGTTTTAAAATCTCATGGAGTTTCTTATTATTATGAACAGAGAAATATGGCTAGAGCATAAAGTTTTTACATAGTTTTTGCAAGCAAACTAAAAAAAAATGGTTTCTCTTGCATCTCAACAGGAAACATGTAAATGTGATAGATACAAATGGAGTCAAGCAAAGCAGTGGAATCAATTGATTTCTTACCAATACAGGCACCATTAGGTGAAAGTTTGAAACCTGCAGCACATTCACAGCGGTAACTCCCAGGACTGTTGATACAGTCTGCATTTCGCTGGCAGAGATTGTCTCCATTGCTGCACTCATCAATATCTGAAACATAAAGAATCCTAATTCAAATGTCAAGTACCACAATATATTTATTTGGTCTAGTGTGCAGATATTTTTAGTGCCATGGAAGGATAACACGGAGAATGGAGATTCTGATCCTGATTTTCCTCTCAGTTGCACCAGTGTAAGCTAGTCAATAGAATGAACTGAAGCTAATAGAATTCCATCAATAAAAAAGTGGGGTTAAGAGAGAATCAGACATTATGGATCTAAGCCCTGTTGCAATAACTGGGCCTACAAATTTACCCTAATTGTAAGCTTAAATATAAATGTAAGTAAAAATTCAAGACATGTTACAATAACCTATTAACAACATATGTTAATGAAAAAAGGTGCAAAAGCAAAACAAAAAGACTAAATTAGTCCAAACAAAAAATGCCTACTAATATAACTCAGGGAGTGTGTTAAAATCATGCTTGGGAAGCCAAAAAAGTGCAGAACTGAAAATCAATGAACTGAAATTAGACCTAATTAATAAACCTTTTTTGGGTCCTTAAAATATGACTTTGGGAGAAAAATTGGTAACTGGAGCAAGCTTCATCATCATGGCTGCTATCCCCACCATCTCCTGAGACCTAGGATCTGATTCAACCTAACCCTGAGAGATGTCCTGACCAGCCCGGGCTAGAGCAAGAGACCCAGATGACACCGCTACCACCAGCTAAATCTCAAACACCATCTGTCCCAATGTCCTTTTCCTTCTCTACCTTATGTCTTCTCTTTCATCTCTCTCTCTCCCCTTTTTCCTTTTGTCTAATAGGAGTCTGGCTTAGTTGGTCAGGACTGTATATCTTGTAACACAGCTGTAAGTCTGTGCTCATAAAGAGGTAGCAAAAAGCAATGCCCCAAGCAGCCCCAATTCTGGTACAAGTTTGCTAAGTCAGGCAGTGCCTGATAAGACCATATGTGGTGCCTGTCCTTTTCCAGTGGTAAGGTTGTAAGTGAAACTGTGAAAGTCAACCCCAGGAGACAGTGACTGCATTTTCTCTTTGTTGTTCTTTTCTCTCCCCTTTCTTGTGTATTTGTCTTGTTTTATCGTCTTAGGAAATGGAATCTGACTTTAACAACAATAGCAATAACAACACGTGCAGCCCATTTCAACTAACTATTTCTCTCCCCACAAAAGGACAGTTATTACCATCTTTAATGGCATCTTAAAAAAATCCAGTCAAACAAGGGTTTTTTTTCTTTCTAAAATCTCTCTCCAGATAAAGGGAAAATATCCCAAAGAGTGTTAGTAAACTAAAAGCCTTATTTAACACATTACATTTCTTTAATTGCTTTTCTGTATCTTTAAGATAAGGTTAAAATGATTTTTAAATGGTGTGTTTGCCAAGGTACTAAGCAGGCTAAGGTCAGTATGCCAAACCCTAACCTTTTTAAAAACTGTTTAATGCTGAAGAGTTTCAAAGTCACGTTAACACTTTTTGACTCTTTGGGTCCATAAATTCTATCTAAATTAATACAACATTTTATGTCCCTGGGTGAATCTAAAGGGTTAATATGTACTCAAAAAGCTGGCAACCTGGCAAACAGACAATTGTTTTAAAGTTAGTTTAAAAAACAAGGGTTTATAAACATAAAATTGGGAATTTAAGTTCTTGATACAATGCAGAAGTCAAACAGTGTATTTAAAAAATCCTTACGAGAAAGTGTGGGAACGTTGCAAAGGGTGTACAAAATGTGGGGCAGCAGGGAAAGGAAAAAGTTTGCCAATTTTTGAATAAAAGCCATATTTTTACAGTATAACAACTTCAGTTGTCAAAAATGTGTTAAAAATCAGCCTTAAACTGGAGGAAAACCCCAGAAGTATCAGAATGTTATCAATTGTTTTATAGCACTTCATTTTTAATCTTTTTACATGTGCTTTGTTTTGTTTTCCCTTTTTCTTTTATTTTAGGGGTTGTAGTTTTTGTAAATGGTAAAAATGTCGTAGGTTTAATGTAAAGGCAAAAAGTAGTTATAGTGTAGCAATTTTTACTAAAAGTACATGTTGGGTAAACCCTCCTGTTAGCAGAACGCCAGCTTAATTCAGCACTGCTACTGCACTGACTGTGAATTAAATTTCAAGAAGCCCCCCTAAAACAAGGAGTTTTGCAGAACCAAACCTTCTTGTGATTGTTTTGGGTTTTGCAATTAATTTTTCCTGTTTAGTTTTTAATGTCAATAATTATTGCTGTTGTTTTGTGCATGTAAGATAGGACGATGCTAGTATTTACAGGTTGGATCCCCAAAGTGGGGTAAATTGCCACAATGGCCATGTTGGCCTCACAAATGTTGATGAAGCAGGTGGGCAGGATCTGTCATAGTCTAAAAATGCCTGCAAATTTTTTCCACCCTTGAACATTGCAAAAGGCTCATGAATGCAAAAGAGGTTCCAAAGACATCATTTTGTTGCTTCTTTTTATAAAGGGCAACATACTTAGGTAAACATGCCATCGGGGTAAAGCTTTTCCCCAAATAAGCAAGTTTAACCACTCGTGAATTAAATTTTTTACAGTTGTGTAAATGTGCAGCTTTAAATAGTTTTAACTGTGTCACGGGGGGGGGGGGGGGAGGGAGGAGGGAAGGGGGAGTAAAGAAAGTCTTTTCCATCTTTACCCATTCTGGGCGTACAGCCAAAAAAGTAATAAAAGCCAGTTTGTTTTTAAACATCTTAAAACATATAAGAGTACCAGATCTAAGTTTTGTTTTAGCTATAAATAAAGTTGCAAGTTTCTAGCTTTGTTACTATCTGAAAGGTTTTACTGTAATTTTTGTAATATTTAATTATATATATATTTTTAAATTCCAGTTTTAAAATAAAAAAATTGCAATATTTGCAATTAAAAATATAGCCAAGTGCCTTTTCTCCCCCGTATATGCTCAAAGTAAAATAAGATTTTTGTTTGTAATTGAAATTTTATGAACCAAAGTCTGACCTGAGGTGGAACTGGTTCATAAAAAAGGGATTATGTTGCAATAATTTGGTCTACAAATTTGCCCTAATTGTGAGCTCAACTGTAAAGAAAATCCAAGTTCATAAAATGTCACAACAACCTATAAACAAAAAAATTCATGAAAAAGGTACAAAAGCAAAACAAAAAGACCTACCAACATAACTCAAGGAATGTGTTAAAATCATGCCTGGTAAACAAAAAAATCCTGGAACTGGAAATCAATGAAGCAAAATTGATGTATCATAAATTAGGCCTAATTGGTAAACAAAATAATGAGGGGATGGGTCCTTTAAAAAAAATAAAAATAAAAGAGACTCTGGGAAGAAAAGTTGGTTACCATGACACTGGCTGATGAAAAGACAAGAGAAGGGGAAGGATGCCCCATCATGGCTGCCCCCCTCTCCCATCACCTCAGACCCCAGATCTTCTTCATCCTAATCTTGAGACATGTTCTGAACTGTGTGTTTGCTATCAAATTAAGTAGTCTATGGTCTCTGTATACCAAACCTTGTTTAAAACTTTTTAACATTAAACAGTTTCCACAATCATGTTAATATCTTTAACTCTTTGGGCCCATATATTCCATCTAAATTAATACAACAGCCCCTCTGTATTGTGTTGACAATGGAACTGTAAAAGTCTGTGTAAATTAAATAAATAAATAAATGTCTGGGTAAATAAATATACCTATGTAACTTTATATAATTAAAATAATAATTTAATTAAAACACTAGGAAAGTGGTGCAGTGTGTTAGTGTGTTAATCTTCTGGGGTGAAATCTTGACTCCTCTGAAGCTATGGCAAAATTCCCACAGAAGCAGGATTTCGCCTTTAGACTTGAACTCAAATCCAAAGTTAGGGCAAAAGTGAAAATTATTATAGTGATCTAATTCTAATTCTCATGTTTTATTGTCATAACAACATTGCACAACTGGATATGACTAATACGTCTCTACCTAGGAGAGTACTGGAAGAGTAGATCAGGAATGAGATGCATTTGCAAAAGTGTGGTGTTCAAGAGAGTGCTGTTATTCCCTCATATTCGGGAGTGCTAAATACACTCCCAAAGGTAAATAAGAAAACAAAACAATGCCTAGTCTAGAAAGGAGAAGGGACTGTTAAGGAAACATGTTTAAGAGTTAGTAGGTTGCATGAAAACCAATATAACAAAACCTGTGTCAGAAATTGGCTGGCACATACATTTATTTCTTTAAAGATAAGTACCTCCTAAGATCATTATGAGATAACCATTGAAAGAATGCCCACAACCTGTTCCTCCTAAGGTATTAATTGCACTGGACTTATGCCCTGATGCTCCTGAAGCATGCTTGTGGGGACAAAACAGAAAAAAACCTCTCATTCAGATCACCTTCACAGACCAAGAGTAGGTCACTGTAGCTGAATCCTGTGGGACATTCACAGCGGAAACTGCCAATCTGGTTAATGCAAACACCATTTGCACAGATTCCTGGGATCTCCTTACATTCATCAATATCTGAAAGTGAATATACATTAGTCACACAGAGTATTGTAAGGCTTTATGTACCACATGGATTCTCTATATTTCACTATGCTTTCAGATATATATATATATAGAAAAAAACCTAAACATGCTGCTGTTGTGAGAGATGGGGCAAATAAATTATATGATATTCAATAAAGAAGCTCAAGATTTGGATTATTAATTTAAATCAGTTAGGAAGCTGAAAGAAGGAAGAAAAGAGATATGGTAATGGGATAACACTGAATATTAAATATCTGTTTCCAGCGTTATGCATGCAGAAAAGTCCCAAAGAAACTTAAGAGGGAAGTTTCTTATAGGTAATTATGTAGGAGCAGGATTTTATAATTGTACTATGAGAATCAATGTATGATTTGATTTCATCCTGCCAGCCACCCTTTTTGAATAGCAGAAAGGAATGACAGGCCAGAACAATCCTTATGACTGATTATGGTCACCCTTTTGTTTTAGGATAAGCTATAATGTCTACTATGGTTTCCTATATGTATTATAAATTAGGCACTCTAGTTAAATATACATTTCTTTGTTTTAAGGTTTTAGTAAGTAAGAGACAGGATCTTGTATTGTATCTATGTAAAGGAGATAAGAAGAATATTGAGGGCCTGAAGCCCCAATGTGAATTGTTTTAGTTATAAGATTTAGCAAGGCTTGATTTACAATGTATTCTGCTGAATATAAAATACTGCTGTCCGTATACCTTTGAAGGTTTCTGTAAGAGATTGTTTGTGTGAATGAGGAACACGTGCATCAGGAAAAGATAAGGTGTGAAACCCATCACAAATGTCCAGATGGTCAAGAAAAAGTGATTGTCTCCTGGTCTTTCCAAGTCTATCAGAAAACATCCATTGTATCCGATGCTAAACATGTTAGTAGCACTGACGACCTCAGAGGTGAGGCAGGCACCCCCGAAGGCAAGACAACAAATAGGAGATAACAATGGGAAGCCTGACAATAACCATCAAATGAAAACAGCAGAAAAACCCAAGATTAACACCACGTAAGGACTAATGATTACAGGATGACATTGCAAAATGCATGGACTCAAATGGGAATTTACAACTATAAAGCCGGGGCATTTTGCCCTGGAACTCTGGGTTCAGTCCTGCAACGCCTCGGAGCATCAGATCGCAACTGACAGAGCCCAGCTCCTCACTCGTACTCAATCTAACTGGCCATTAGATTGACTCGAGCTACAACAGACTGGTAACTATAAACATCAACTGGCAGGAGTGTGTGTGTGTGTGTGTGTGACTGAAAAGCATATGCTAACTGTTGTATTTTCAATAAATGTGGCATATTTGCCTGTCCCTCCTTAAAAGATCCCGTGTGCTTTGTATAGCATAACAATTATTCTTTTAAAGCGTCTATCAGTCATAACCATGTACTGGGATGGAGAGGGAAAGGAATGGTAGCAGTCATAAGAAGACCTGGCACTAGAAAAATACTTAATAAAAACTGAGATATATAATAAAAATCTTATTCTAAACTTTTCTGAAATTGTCAGAATGTAGCAGAGAAATGCAGACGGTTATACAGCTCCAAAGGGAGAGAGGGAAGCACCTAAAATGCCAGTTGCGGGAAGGGAGATTTTTTCATACAACTGTTATATTAAAATAACATTCATTATAAATCCAAGTAAACATGAGTTCTAGTGACCTGCACAAACCACATACTCTTGCAATTTATGATGTCACCAGAACCCCATGATGGAATTAGAGTTTTATTACATACATTTGGTATACAGTGTTCATGGCAGTATTATTATATTGCTATGACAAACCATGCTGCAAAAAATTACTTGTTGAAAATACATTTAGTAAAACTTACCAACAGCTTTGCCAGTATGGATGTCAAAGGTGAAGCCAGGAATGTTCCCACATATGGTCTTAAATTCCGCTAAACATGAAACAAATTATGCATTTGTGAAGAATATGTATAAGTCCCTCAATAATTATTTTTTAAGTTTCTCAGCTTTCCAAGAGCTCTTCCAGTCAATTCTAGTATTGATAGGAAACTGCGTTTACATTCTAAGTAAAATGTAAAAGCAAAATTGCCAATAAGTGCAGCTGCCACTCAGAAATTCATTCACACTTCTGTATATCACTATTTGTTCCATTTGGAGCTAGATCAGATGTTGAGTTTGGGAGAGCAGGCCTTCATTTTCTGTTTAAGCAGCACTCCTCACCCTACTTCTTGAGGTTTGTTACTACTTTCTAATCTCCTACAGTTGAGGATCTACAGAGGCAATTTTACTACGGAAACAGAAAGTAACTTAACAGTAAAGAACGGTTACTTACCTTCTGTAACTGTTGTTCTTCGAGATGTGTTGTTCACGTCCATTACACATTAGGTGTACGCGCGCCGCGTGCACGGACGTCAGAAACTTTTTCCCTTAGCGGCTCCCGTCGGGCCGGCAGGGCCCCCTCCTTCCCGCCAGAGCGGCGCCCTGCTCCAGGGTATATAAATCCCTGCCGACCCGACCCCTCCGGTTCCTTCTTGCCGGCGACTCCGACAGAGGGGAAGGAGGGTGGGAAGTGTAATGGACGTGAACAACACATCTCGAAGAACAACAGTTACAGAAGGTAAGTAACCGTTCTTTCTTCTTCGAGTGATTGTTCACGTCCATTACACATTAGGTGATTCCCAAGCTTACCATTGGAGGTGGGTAGGAGTCAAGGTACAACTGACTGTAGCACAGCCCGACCAACCATCGCGTCCTCTCTGGTCTGATGATGGATCGCGTAGTGGGCTGTGAACGTATGTACGGACGACCAGGTGGCTGCCTTACAGATCTCCTGGATAGGGACCTGCGCCAAGAAGGCCGTTGAGGACGCTTGGGCTCTAGTCGAGTGGGCCCGGATCTCCGGGGCCGGAACATTGGCGAGCTCATAACAAGTGCATATACAATTCACAATCCATGCCGACAAGCGCTGTGTCGAGATAGGCAAGCCTTTCATACGTTCCGCAATAGCAATGAACAGCTGGGGTGTTCTGCGGAACGGCCTGGTCCGTTCCAGGTAAAATGCCAACGCCCTTCGGACATCCAGGGTATGTAGGCTGCGGTGGTGAGGGTCCATATGGGGTTTAGGAAAAAACACCGGTAGGCAAATGTCCTGCCCCATGTGAAACTGTGATACCACCTTTGGGAGGAATTTGGGGTGCGGCCTCAGTTGCACCTTATCCTTATGGAACACTGTATAGGGTGGTTCCGAAGAGAGGGCTCTCAATTCCGATACCCTTCTGGCCGATGTGATGGCCACGAGAAACGCCACCTTCCACGAGAGGTGCGTGAGGGAGCAAGTGGCTAGGGGCTCAAAGGGGGGACTCATGAGTCTTGTTAGGACTAGGTTCAGACTCCACGCCGGGACAGGCGGGCGCGAGTAGGGAAACACCCTTTCCAGCCCCTTGAGGAATCGGGCCACTGTGGGGTTGGAGAACACTGACACTCCCAACTCTCCTGGATGGAAAGCCGAGATAGCAGCTAAGTGAACTCTAATTGAGGCGGGCGCAAGCCCTTGATTCTTGAGGTGCAGTAGGTAGTCCAGGATCGACGGAACTGAGGCTTGTAAAGGCTGTATGCGTTGAGGCTCACACCAGTGGGAGAACCTTTTCCATTTTGCCAGGTAGGTCGCTCTTGTAGAGGGCTTCCTACTATTAAGGAGGATTTGCTGAACTTGGTGAGAGCACCTATGTTCTGCATCATTCAGCCAGAGAGATACCATGCCGTGAGATGTAGCGAAGACAGGTTCGGGTGGAGTAGGCGACCTTTGTCTTGCGTGACTAGGTCGCGATGGAGGGGGAGGGTGATTGGATCGGCTATGGAAAGTTCCAGCAGGGACGTGAACCAATGCTGGCGTGGCCAGGCCGGGGCGATAAGTATGATCGTCGCCCTGTCCCTGCGGGTCTTGAAGAGAACCTTGTGTATGAGTGGGAACGGAGGGAAGGCATATCTCAGGCTCCCTCCCCATGGGATCATGAAAGCATCTGCTAATGATCCCCGGCTGAGGTTCTGGAACGAGCAGAACTGAGGGCATTGGCTGTTGTCCCTGGTGGCGAATAGATCCACCCGGGGAAAGCCCCACCTCCGGAAGATCGAATGCAGGACGTCTCGCCTCAACGTCCATTCGTGCATTCGGTAGGATCGGCTGAGGCGGTCTGCTAAGCCGTTTTGAATCCCCGGAAGATACGTCGCGATGAGGTGTATCGCATGGGCTATACAGAAGTTCCATAATTGGAGTGCCTCGTGACAGAGGGGAGAAGACCGGGACCCGCCCTGCTTGTTTATATAGAACATGGCGGTAGTGTTGTCCGTCAGGACTGCCACGCTGTGACCTTTTAAGGTGGCGCGGAAGGTCTGACAGGCGAGGCGAACCGCTCTTAGCTCCTTCAGATTGATGTGAAGCAGCTTGTCTTCTCTGGACCACAGCCCTTGGGTCCGCAGTTCCCCCAGGTGCGCCCCCCAACCCAGGTCCGATGCATCTGTTACCAACATCAGAGTGGGCTGTGGGGCAGCGAAGGGGTTCCCTTCGCATACCTGTTGGCGATTGAGCCACCAGCGTAGCGAGCCGAGCACCTGGTTTGGGATGGTGACTGCTTGATCCAATGGGTCTCTGTTGGGGCGATGCGTGTGGGCGAACCACAACTGTAAAGGCCGGAGCCTCAGGCGGGCATGTCTGACCACGTGTGTGCAAGCTGCCATATGCCCCAGAAGCTGCATGCAACACCTTGCCGTTGTCGTGGGGAACTTTTGGACCGAGCTTACGGCTCTGTGAATTGACATGAACCGTGCCTCTGGTAGGCTCGCTTGTGTGGTTACCGAGTCCAGGGTTGCACCTATGAAGTCCAGCCTCTGTGTGGGGACTAACGTGGACTTGGGCACATTGACCCGGAGGCCGAGCTTGTCGAACGTCTGCAAGGCCAGCGTCACGTGAGATCGGACCTCGGCCTCCGACCTGCCCGCGAGTAGCCAATCGTCCAGGTACGGAAACACACGCATCCTTCTCTTTCGAAGGAAGGCTGCTACCACGGACATGCATTTCGTGAACACTCGTGGTGCTGACGCCAGGCCAAAGGGCAGGACCGTAAATTGGAAATGGCGCTGGTCAACAATGAAGCGCAGGAATCGCCTGTGAGCCGGATTGATTGCGATGTGAAAATAGGCATCTTTCATATCGAGGGCAGCATACCAATCCCCCGGATCCAGGGATGGGATAATAGTTCCCAGGGAGACCATACGGAAGCGAGCTTTGATCAGAAACTTGTTTAGATCGCGCAGGTCCAAAATAGGACGGAGGCCTCCTTTTGCCTTGGGGATCAGGAAGTATCTGGAGTAGAATCCTTTTCCCCTCAGGTCTGTTGGGACCTCTTCTACTGCTCCAGCAGCGAGAAGGTTCTGAACCTCCTGCGTGAGAAGTTGCTCGTGAGAAGGGTCCCTGAAGAGGGATGGGGAAGGGGGATGGCAGGGAGGAGGCGAGGAAAACTGGAGGGTATAGCCCGCCTTCACTGTGCGCAGGACCCATTGGTCCGATGTTATGCGCGACCATGCCCGGTAGAAATGGGACAGGCGGTCTTTGAAAAACAGAGGAGGATCCGGTATGGAATATGGTACGTTGTCCTCGGGCGTAGCTTCAAAAGCCTGGTTTATTCCCTGGCTGTGGCTTGCCCTGGCCGTGACTCTGGCCCTGGTTAGGCGTATTGTTACGTCTCCGCCTGTTATCCCTGCCTCGATGGCGGTACGGCTCGTGTCGGGGGCGAGGGTGGTATTGCCTTTGCGGCGGCTGGGGTTTCAAGGGCTTACGCTGCGTTACCGGAGTGTGCATACCCAACGACTTAAGGGTCGCTCGTGAGTCCTTAAGGCTATGTAGCCTGGCGTCCGTCTGGTCGGAAAACAAGCCCGAACCTTCAAACGGGAGGTCCTGCAGCGTGGTCTGCACCTCTGGCGGGAGACCTGAAGCCTGCAACCATGCCCAACGCCTCATCATGACTCCCGACGCAATTGTTCTAGCCGCAGCGTCGGCTGTGTGGAAGCAGAGAAAAGAACTGACAGAAGGGAACTGTAATGCATGACGTTTGTTAGCAAAAGTCAGGCTAACTGTAACCCTGATAACGCGAGATTTGTAGAAGCGAGGATTGTGTGAGGCGGGTGAGAAAGGACTGTGTGAGAAGTTATGATGACCTCAGCATAGATAAAGTGTAGAAGACCTTGTGTAGATAAGGAATAGAAAATAATTGTATGTTGGCAAGAGTCAAAACAACTGAGGAAATGAGATATCAAGATGGCCTATATATAAACAAAAATGCTGCTGTCCCTCATTATTTTTGTAATGAAAGGTATAAATGCTTGCTGTAATTAGTTACCGGGGAGAGACCTGTTTACCTCTCTCCCTCTGCACATGTGAGAGTTAATAAAACATCTGACTTGCTATACCTAAACAAATAGTGAGAACTCATTTTTTCTCCGACAGCTGAGTCTAGTGCGGCCTGCAATGAGGTCTTGGCCACTGCCATTCCCTCATCCACCAGGGCCGTGAACTCCTGATGCACTTCAGGTGGGAGGGAGTCCTTAAACTTGGCAACTGATGCCCAAGAGCTAAAATTGTGCCTGCTTAGAATCGCCTGCTGATTGGCGATCCTCAGTTGAAGGCCCCCAGATGAATAGACTTTCCTCCCGAATAAGTCCAATCTCTTAGCTTCCTTGCCCTTGGGGGCAGGAGCTTGCTGGCCATGCCGCTCCTTTTCGTTGACCGCCGAGACCACCAGCGAACAGGGGGACGGATGTAGAAAGAGGAAGTCAAACCCTCTAGATGGGGCGAAGTATTTCCTCTCCACGCCTTTTGCAGTTGGCGTACTGGAGGCCGGTGTTTGCCACACCGTCTTATAGTTGGACTGTACTGTCCGTATAATCGGGAGAGCGACTCTGGAGGGGCCCTCTGGGCTCAGGATATCGACCATGGGGTCGTCCTGCTCTACAGTCTCCTCCGCTTGCAAGCCCAGATTGAGGGCTACCTGGCGAAGCAGGTCTTGGTGTGCCCGATGGTCAATCGGGGGAGGGCCGGACACCAGTGTGCCCGCTACCGCCTCGTCTGGCGAGGAGGAAGAGGTCGGGGCCTTCTGCCCATCCTCATTGTCCTGCAATCCGGCATCAGCCAATTGTTCCTCTGCGGCCTGACCCGCAGCGTGGGATTGGGACGGCACCGTACTCGGTGCCGAGTCCACTCCTTCCCGCTCCGGTGGTCTAGAGACCGTTGCCTCCCTATACGATGGCGGACGGTGCCGCGGGGAGCGGGATCGGTACCCGGATGGCCCGGATCTCGAGGCCCTCGATGGGGGCCCTTGCTGGTGGTAGGCCCAGGGTGTCCAGAATGGCCATTGGCTCGGTTGGCCCCATTGGGACTGACCGTAGTCCCTGCTGGCCTGTGACCTATGGGCATACCCGCCGTACCGGTCTGAGTCAGTCCCCGAGACCACGGACGGTGACCTGGAAGGCCACGGTGGAGCCGTAGGATGGTGCCGGTCCCGTTTTGGGGAGTAGCGCCTCCGCGACCAGGACCTGCAATAGCACCTCGCCGACCTGGACCTGGAACGGTACCGGTGATCGCGGGACCGGGAACGGCTACGACTGGTCGGCCTTGGGTAACGAACCGCCGACGCTTCGCGGTGCCGACTCGTGCTCGGTTGCTGAGTCGGTGCCGACCGCTTGTTGAAGCCCGACTGCTGCGGTGCTTCCTGCGCCGAGGGCAACCGGGAATCCACCGAGGCGGAGCTCGACCGGGACCGGTTCCTGGAGCGGTGCCGAGACGGTGACCGTGATGGGCGCACCATCGCCGGCTTGCCTCTGCACGGCAGCATCGGCGGGGCGCCCTCAGCGCGTGCCGGGGCCTCAACGGACAAAGCAATGAGGTCCTTAGCTGCCTCAAACGTGTCCGGAGTGGAGGGCTGTTCCACGAGCTCCTCCAGCCCTTCATCCTCGCTCGACGCGCCCATCCCGGGGCTCGACGGGCCTTTCGGCGCCGGAGCCACTACCGGGGTCCATGTTGGGGCCATATCGGCCTTAGGGGCACTCGAGGTCTTTACCGGTGCCGCCCTCTTGTGCGGGGAGCGTCCTCGGGCCTTAGGTTGGCCCTTCGCTTTCACCGGCGAAGACGATCGGCGTCGTGTATTTCCCCGCTGGGTCGGTGCCGCGGGCTTCGGGTGACCCGCCGGCGCCGGTTCCCACACCGATGCCGGGGCACTCCGCACGGAGGAAGACGGTGCCGTAGAAGTGGAGGGCTGTAATGCCGTCTCCATGAGCAGCTGCTTAAGGCGAAAGTCCCTCTCTTTTTTAGTTCTGGGCTTAAAGGCCTTGCAGATCTTGTAGCACTCTTTCTGGTGAGCCTCCCCCAGGCAACGGAGACACGAAGCGTGGGGGTCGCTCAATGGCATAGGCCTGCGGCACGTGGCACAAGCCTTGAAGCCTTGGGTGTGTGGCATACCCCGCCGCCCAGGGCCGGTGCCGGGGCTGAACAAACAACTCCGGCAGGAACTTTAAGTACCCTAATAAGCTGTTAACTACTGGCTCAACACTACTACAAACTAACTGATAACTGCTAGATAACACTAATGACTATTGCTTTTAGTGGAATCATTTAGTGCAGGGTGTGACAGCAAACCTCCTCTGTTAGTAAAATATTTCTTAGTAAACTTCTGAGTCAATAAGACTTTACCAGCACAGCAATGTTCATAAGAAAATCTTCACAATACATGGTGAACTTTTAAAAGGGAAAAATGGACCCATTTTGATCAACATGTGTAGTTTCGCGTAACAAGAAACATCTCTCCCTACGTCGAATCTGTAAAACACTGACTATTGGCAGCTTCGTGCATCTTGCAGTGAAATAGGGGAGCTGGGACAAAATAACTTTTTGTATGAATACTTACCACCGAATACTGCCCTGGGATGTGAACGTACAGTTGCTATTCATTTCATGATGTATTTAAAGGCAGAATTTGAGACAATGTTGAAAAGTTACTAAGCTTTTCTTTCAGTCATTACATCAGCATTAAAACAAAGTGAAAACTGATTTATAGTTTCTGGTGTTAAGTTTCCATACTACTAACATTATGAGAAAATAAGGCACAATTTCCAGCAGTTAAGGCTAATTAACCATTAGTACAACCTTCCATGGGATGTGGTGGATTCTCCATCACTTGGGAGTCATTAAATCAAGAAGAAATATGTTTCAAAAAGACAAAGGGTTAAATTTGCAAAAGCACCTAAGTGATGTAAGCGTCTAAGTCTCATTTACGCTCTGAGAAGCCTTAGTACTATTGACTCTCAGTCATGTCAATGCTTTTCAAATTTTTACCCATGTTCCAGTTCAACCACAAGTTTTTGGGCTTCATGCAGAAGTCACTGTGTGATATTCAATGACCTGTGCTATACAGGAAGCCTAACAGTGGTCCTCTTGTGACCTTAAAATCTATCAATTATTTTCACTTTCAGATAATTGGTCATCAGCAAAACATTTAGAAAAGCCAATTTCTTCTGAAAACTTTGGGACAAATCAAGGCTCCTCTAGGGGCAGCCATGTTAGCTCCTTTTGTAGTCTTAATTTGGCCCTAAGCTTTCAGTTGAAATTAGCTTTTCTAAATGTTTTGCTGGTGACCCGCTATCTGAAAGTGAAAACAATTAATAGATTGTTAGGGGATCTCTGGATGCATTGTGTGTGCACAGGGCAAGAGCAGGCATAATGCAGGAAAAAATAATATGTGATTGGCTAGTTAAAGACTGTTTCACAATGCATATGCAAAGGCAAAAAATGCCTTAATTTTGGCATTTTCTAACTTCTGATTGCTTGATTTTGCAACCTTAACATTTTTAAATTTAGATTTTTGTATGTAATTTTCAAATACCATATCCTGTACTTATTACTACATTACATTTCATAAAGACAGTAAGATCCGAGAGTTAACAGTAACTAATCCCTCATGATTTACTTATACCTCAAATGATGAACCAACCAGTCAGATACAATTTGGTCATAAATGAGAAGTGGCAGAGAGGGTAAAAACTTACAAGAGCATTTATTTTTGAAGGTTGGGGGCCTGTCTAATGTTAATAGATGTGATTCACATTCATGTGCAACATTAAACTAAATAATCTTTGTTACCCAAATACACGAGACAGTGAGACTATTTGTCAAACAAACATAAAAAACAAAAGTTATTCAGAAAGAGAGGATGTAAAGGCTAAGTTCATTGAGATGAACAATATAGCTCGCATCAAAGCATAACACCTCTTTTAATGAGCTACTGGGCTGAAGCCAGCAATCTGGTTACGGTCAATGCACCATAACCTCTGCTTCTGTGATGTGCAGCCTACACCCAGATTTCAGAACATACTCATTATCTCATAATAACTGTAGCTATTCAACCATTTACAATTGGAATTTGTGTTTGATACCCCGCACACAAACCCCTTCCTTAGTGGAATTAGAGACTCAGAAATGTCTCTAACTGCAGCAAAAACATCTAAAGGAGAAAAGCCAACCAGGCAAAGTCCTGAAACAGAGATATTTTAATTCTGTAACTATTTGCAGAATTGCTGAGGCAGAGAGGTTTTAAAGAGCATTTAAGAACAGCTACAGAGACACTTTCTTATTCAATGTTGTCACACAGCCATAAATACTCTCTGTAGGAGATCCTGACACTGTGATACTATATTTTTATCATGATTTTGTTATTGCAGCTCAAGATCATGACGAAAGCATCACTATACTACGTTAGGATATTCCACCATAAATATGTTGTGGCTTTCTGCGACTGCAACATAGTATTTCATCTCTCACACTTGCTTTCATTTCACACATTTAGTTGCTAGAAGAAGAGTACGTATCTTCACTCTTCATACTCCTGCTACTGAAAGGAAGGAAGGAAAGTGTTTCTCCTTTCAGTCCCTTTTTGCTCCTTCCTGGCTGCCTGTAGGACAGGGTGTCTCCAAGCGGTTCTGATCCATTTGGATATCATTCTGTCCTCTGCCACGTGGTAGACAAGGGAGAGCAAAAGGACCACTTCAGTTATATGGACTCCACTAAAGATGCATCCAGCACTACAACTGCAGGTTGAGTATCACTGATTTAGGGGCAAAACCAGTAACATAATAAAAAGCATCTTTTGCTATACAAGTGATTATTTTTATCCTAGTACATTATGAGACCTCTGCTTGATTGCTGAATGTCAGCATTTATTTATGAATTCCATGAATTACTATAGGTTTGATGATTTTCCTGCTGGTGTTGTAATCCAGGAAGTTGTTCCTTCCTCATTTTGAGCTTCAGAAAAAAGTGGGATGCAAAAAACATTCAATTGCACTTTTCCTGAAATCCCATACATTGGGATGAAAAAGGTATTCTGGTGGGGGTTTATCATGTTGACAAATGCACTATGGTCTTTCTATTTGATTACTAATTTTGCAGGGTGCTGAGAAAATAATATCAGATAATACACAGAGCAGACAGATGACCAAGGCCCCTTCTTCATGCACATTAGAGATAGGTTATGCAGCTACCAGATTTATGTGGTAAGGCTCTGCATAGCAGAGAGCCCTCCACCCTACTCTCTTCCATTCACAGACATCTCACTGTTCAGTTTGTCACCACAAGCTGGCTCTAAGAGCCTCCCCTTCCAAGGGGAACATGCAACAGCAGCTGACAGAGTTTACAGACTATAAGATCTGGGATGGTGGGTGAGTGTCTGAGAAGTGGGTTGCACTCAACAAACCATTAAAATGAAAACCAAGTAGGTGGAGGAGCTTGCATTATGGCATTCCTAAGCTCTGCCAGAGCTGAGCCTATGCTCTGGTGGCGATAGGAATACCACAGAGCTGGTACACTTCCAGCTGCAGAGTCTCTAATTTAGACAGGAGAGGAGACAGCATGCCTCAGCCCCACGGCAAACTTGCCCTGCCACTATTTTGACAGTCTACAAGAGAGTGTCCCTCACTTGTGGACCTTAGCAGTTCCATAGCTGGAGAAGGTGCCAGTCTTGCTGAGGTCTGCTACTCCATTGGAGTAGGGACTCTGCTCTTGTAGCACCTCTTCCAAAAATCATTGTATTGTCTGCATCTTAGGCCACCTCAGTCACTGCCTGACCATCTCTCTCTTCCAAGCCTTCTGGGTGCTAATTTATGCATCAGCTTTACAAGTGAGAATTCTGCAGCTATCTACATGGCAGCGTAAATGCATGGAGAAAGGGCACTGCCCATGACATGCCTTTTGGCATGCATCTTGTGGCTTTTTATATTATAATTTGTTATACACACATATTTTAATTTCAATTATAATTAGATTTATGTCTGTAAAATACCTACACGAGGCTGTAAGTGCTTTGGCAATTATTAAGAATACAATTCATCCAAAAATTAACAAATCCACAGCACTGTACTCCATTCTACATAAAACAAAAACTTGTGTGGTCCCTATAGCCCCCGGGCCAGATTCACTCTGCCAGTGATGGGGGATGCAATCAACATCTTCCTGCTCCCTTGGGGACAACTCACCCAAGGACGGTCAGATACTGGTGTTGCTGCCTGCCCTCACTCCCACTTGCTGCCAACAGGAACATCTTTAATTCCTGTCATGTGCTCTCTAGGCACCTCTCTGGAAGAGGCTTCAGCCAGGTGAATGGAGTTGTCATATCACCCAGCTGTCTTGGCCACATCCACCACTGCTCAATATTTGGGCAACACTGACTGCCTTTAGGTCAGAGGGGAGGTTGCAGCTGCTTTGTGCCAACACCATTACTGTACCATGTCAGACTTTCAACCATGGGGATCATGATGGCAGATGCCTGAACTCAGACTAGCCCATGAAGATTATGCACTGTTGGTGGCAGCTAACATGAATAGCATCACTCTGCATTCCCTTTGGACAATGGCATAATCTTGACTGAAACTCACACTAACTGATACAGAGAGGGAGCTAAGATGATGTGGAAGTTAATGTAACAGGATTGTTAGGGGAAGTCTTACCTGTTCCTGGGGTTGGACATGGCTCACAAGGCTTGTTCCAGGCTTTGCCAACATTGTACGTGCAGCAGCACATCCTCTTGGTCACGTTGAAGGGCAGTTCATTCTCACAGGAGGTTCCATTGTAGCTTCTATAGCAAAAGCTCTTTCTCATATCTACATGAGAAAACACTCAGAGTTACAAGGTAACTGCAACAGGGAGGCTATCCTCTTAAGGGCTGGAGGACTGGGGCCAGCCAGCCCTGATTACAGAATGAGGTACACCTAGATTGAATCAGGCAATTCCTTATAAAGGGCAGCAGGTGACTGCAATGAAGGGAGAAGTTCAGGAATCTGTGGCAGTCTCTCCAGGAGTAAGGAAAGGCTCCTTCAGGGAAGACCCAAAACTAAGGGAGTTGCCTCAGGCAGGGAGGCTTGGGAGGAGTAAGAGAAACCTTGTCTTGGGTGGGTTTATGAATTGACTTGGTTTGGGATTTTGAGTTTTAGTTTGTTTATATTTATTTGGAATATGTAATCCGATCAAGCCAAGCCACAGCGTTCTTATCAATGAGGTTCAAGGCATGAAGACCTCCCGGAAATTGAGTCATTGTGCAGTCCTCAACTATTTGGTGTCATGGTTTGTGGCTGTCCACATTGACATAGTGGACTGTATCTAAAACGCCACTGAAATTCTGCTGCAGCACAAATTCCATATCTGGTACGAAGCTGGTTCAGAAGGCTCCATTGCCTTCATGGTAAATCAAACCTAGGTTGACAGTGGGTGGGGTCCAAGAGAAGATAATTATTTGTCACTTTCTCTGCAAACCATGAAGCTTGCTACACAGCCTCTACAGTAAATTTATATATATACACACACACACATCCCTCTACCCCGATATAACGCTGTCCTCAAGAGCCAAAAAATCGTACCGCATTATATCGAACTTGCTTTGATCTGCCGGAGTGCACAGCCCCACCCCCCAGAGCACTGCTTTACCGCGTTATATCCAAATTCGTGTTATATCGGTTCGCATTATATATATATAAAAAATAAACCCAGTCCCCAAGGAGGGGTATTTTTGACCAAGAAAAAACCTGGGAGAAGTTTTTTTTTGAACATTCCAAAAGGGGAAAATAAGGCAGGCTGCCTTTGGGCAGAAGCAGCTGGCACATTGTAGTAACCAACAAAGTAGTTCGGCCGAAAGTCAAATCCTTTCAACTACTGATCTAGCCACTGTGATTCATGAATTCTGACTCAGAGTGACCTTGAGACTGCAAGCAGCATACATTTAAAAAAAACAAAACCAAAAACAAAACAAAAAACTTTTTCTATAGATTAAATCACCTTAATTAAACTATACTTTGTCTCCCTATTACTTTAGCTGAGTGTATTTGTTCAAGCTGATACAGTTCTGTCTCCATTCGGTCACGGATGTCTTACAAGAGAGAAAAATTTCAAAGAAACTAAAAAAAAAAAAGTAGATGTTCTTAAGACCCATTTCCTAGCAGACTCACCAACTGGAAGTCAAATATACACACGAAAAATTATGTGTGAAAATGAAAAGCTCTGACTTCTGTTAGAGAATAGAACACACGTAGTCATTTCATATTACTCTTTCATGGCTATCTGATGTGGCAGTTTTGCAATAAAGGTTAGAAAAGGTGATACTGTCTCAAGAGCTTTTAAGCATTGCAGTTGCAATCATTTAAGTTTAATGTTCTGATAAGGTACTTAAAAGAAGCTATACACTTCTAAGATTTCAAAGTCAGCCTTGTTGCAGGGAAGACTTTAAGCAGCCAGATGAGGTCCAAAACAGCTCTGATCAATACAGCATGTCAGGTAAACAAGTTTTACATACCCATGCAATTGTGTCCTCCATTCACCTGCATGTATTCAGGGGGACAGATGCAGGTGTAGTTCCCCAGAGTGTTGTAGCAGGTCCCAGGGCCACAGACACCAGGATGTGCAACACACTCATCAATATCTAGAGAGAACAAATGAAAAAGTACAGTTCACAAAGAGACAAGAGGAACTATCCCAAATAAATAATTATAAGAAATAAGTACATATTAAACTACCCCAACATAGCAAAGAAGAAATATTTACAAAACACAGGGTGCATTGCTCAGCTTTGATTTAAACAGGGTTTTGTGGCAGCAGCTGAAATGTATTATTGTTCTCCTGTATGGTTGATTTCCTCCAATCCCTGAAGCAAAAGACAGCACTTGTCAAGAATTCAAGATTTGCTGAGGCTGAGTCACTTCCTGTTCCATCTACTCCATCAATGATGTGAACCTTAGTATTTCATTTGCCTGCCACTTCCAGAGGCATTTCAGTACCATTTTTTCCATCCCACTCCTCATGTAAGCAATTAACTCCCTACTGTGACCAACCAACCCATGACCCTCTCTTCATTCAAATCCCTCCTTGAGATTCACTTCTACCATGCTGCCTAAAAGGAGAAAGTCAATATCTATTCAAAACACATTTTAGTAATGCACATGCATATGCTGAATAACCATATAATCTTGTTGCTGTGACCCTTGTTCTTCCTCACCCCATCGTTTTCCCTATTGTGTGTTACCCTCCATTATCACATTACAGCTACATTGATATTGTAACCTCAAAGGTATGGGCCTTATCTTTCTTTGTGGTGTGTAACCAGCATAGCATACTCCATAGCTACATCTGAAACAAGAGCTTCCACTACAAACTCAATTTTGCCCTCTCTCTTCACCTAAAGGCAGTGAATATAGGAATGTTGGCCTCAGAATTGGTAGGCTGGTCAGAAGTTGCAGTAGCATTTTTCCTAACAAATTTGAAATGATTTGAAGAAGCGGTAACTAATTTATGACATCCTAAAACAGAGATCATGACAGTTAAAAATCCTTATAACTTTTTTGAAACTTGGTAGCAAACAATCTGCCCAAAAACAAAGATGGGGAGAAATAAAACGTAGTTTACTGAATTTACCTAGCTGAGATCTACTACAAAAGAACAAAGTTTAGTTACTTAAAACTCTCATTTGCCAACTTATTAACATTTAAATATACTAACATCAGAATTGCTCCAATGAGTTTAAAGTATGCCAGCAAATGATTGCGGAGACCCAAGCACTGATTTCAAAACAACAGTAAGTCTCTGTCCCTTTTCCATGCAAAGACAGACCTCAAAATGTAAGCCAATCCTGAGGGAAAATGTTTCTAATACAATTCAAGTTAATCAGACAAATTGTACATAAAGTAAGATACATTTTAAAAGGTTGTCACCAGCTAAACTATTCTTCTAAAATATATTTATTTCCACCAGCGCCAGGCTTGAGATAGAAAGTGGGAGACAATTAAAAGTTTACTGGATTCATATACTCCAGGGAAGAATGTTCCTTGCTATGCTGCCCTCACAAGCCCCAGCTAGCCCACTATTTCCACACCCCACCACCTCCCATTGTTGACTATCTAAAAAGTGCTCACTTCCTACAGTCCTTGGGAAGGACATTGGAGATGCAAGTGTGGGGTGTGGGAGAAGGAGACTGGAGGGACATTGAAGCAGCAGAGCAGAGGGCAATGTAGAAGGGGGACATGAAGGGTGCTGGCAGAGTGGGGAACAGTGAAAGAAAATGAAGGGGAGCATAGGACTAGATTAACACGGGATTATGTGGCAGCCGAGGGGGGGGCAATAAGGCAATAGAAGAACTATTGATATTTCACCCTTCCTATAGACTTAAGAATGTAGTCTGGAGCCCGTTTCTAAGTCTCAATGCCCACCAGCACCTTGAAAACATTGGGACACATGCTGAAGACATCCCATCCCCTTGCAAGCCTTAGACATCTTGTTAAGGCCCTAAAAACTCTCTCAACCTCAGGGTTCCTTCTTAGGCTCACCACACTTGATAAGCATAAATAGGCTTTAATCTGCCTCACAAATCTAAATATCTTAGTTGGGTGAGGAATAACAATCCTGTTTAGACTTGTCAGAATGAATGGGATTCCTAGTATTTGCAGAGGTAGGAGGGGGATTTGGAATGAGGGGGGTAACTACAAAAAGTCACCATGGAGGTGTAGGGCCTGAGATAAGCCACATAAGGCTTCTGGAGGTGAAGTAGGCCAAGAGTTTCTTAAGGTCTAGAGAGGCTGATGGGGCCTGACAAGCTCCCTACACAGCTTGCATGGCTGGGGTTAGGGGAACCTACAATATGCCTCTAAGATTTGTCTAGGTTTGATGCACTAACTCAGAAGGAGTCTTACTCTTGTACACCTCCTAACATCTGCAGGAAAGGGGTAATGGATCTAAGGATGAAGAGGAGCAAGGGAGCATCATACAGGGTCTAGATGGGGTAGCAGCAGGCTCTGAGGTGTTTCCAGTGCTTAGATCAACCCTAGCATGAACCCCCCCAAACATTCCAACTTGACAGAAAAACAATGAGGAAACATCACAAGGTGAAGCTTGTGAAGTTGCACACACATTTTCCTTGTTAGTATCAGTACCACAAACATTGCATGTTCGTATTTACAAACAAGAGAGACAATATATTAGGGAATCATAATAGCTAAGAAGATTACCCTTACACTCTGTAGGGAAAATGAATCTGTAATTGACTACTCTCTATGTATGAAATATTCTGCATCAGGAGAAAACAAACTCTGAAAGACCAAAATATTTTCAAACATGCAAACAAGTGTGTATTGGTGTGGGACAAGGTACTGCAGAATTTCACCTTCACAGATCCGTGTTTCTTCACTGAGGTAGTAGCCTTGTGGACATTCACACTGGAAGCTGCCAAAAGTATTGATGCAGTTTCCACCTTGACAGAGCCCTGGTAACTCCTGGCATTCATCGATATCTGCAAAGAGAGAAAAGGCCATATGCTTACTCTGAAGTGTAAAGAAACAAGAGATCTTAACCATTCCATTGGAATGTTACGTGCTAGTAACTGTTAATCTTCACTGGGTTTTTTCCCTTCTAAATCTGCACTTTATTATCAAAGGGAAGAGGGTTTGTGATTATCCCACGTATTCTATAGCACATTTTCAGCAAGATGAACGTAAGGAGTTCAGCTTCCATGATCGTTTATGGGAGTTTGGTATCTAACGCTTCATTCCTGTATGCTGACAGTGCATGGGAAATTCACTGGGACCAGGCTTTCACTCTATGATAGATGTTTGCAGCAACATTAACCTTTCACTGATTAAACCATAATTTTTGTAGGTCATCTCATGCTTTGGGGGGCAAATGTTGAAGGCCTGTTCAATAAATGAGGTGGACAAAATATATGTAAATCTGTTTCACCTATAAAACACCATATTTACTTACTCAAATGGGTTTTGAGTATCCTTATTGAGTAACTGCTCGCACAAACATCAGTTTGAACTTGCCACTCTAGTATTATTGATGTTAATAAGTGGTTTTCCGATGCAATGAATGTGAACACTTCGTCAATGATCCTCCTATTGTGCAAACTTTTGAAAATGTCACCTTTTGTAAAGTAGCAACCATAACAGCCATTATTCAGGATGAACTCACCTTCTAAGATGATAGTGATGGGATTTGGTCTGAATCCCTCACCCCCTGGACACAGAGTATTATATTCCGCTAGGGGGGAAAAAAGGCTATTACATATTTGTAGAATAAAACACTGGTATTAAGGAATTTTTTTTATATAATTTATAATTTCATTGGTATTTTAATGCCATTATTATTTCTTATTTGTATTACAGTAGCACCAAGAAGCCCCAGTCAAAGATCTGGATCCCATTGTGCTACGCGCTGTACAAACATAATGCACAAACATGGTCCCTGCCCCTTGTCGCTTAACTTTTTTTAACCTAACAGTACCCTGAACTGCAACGACATACACTACAAATAGTCACTGGACTAATCACAGTGCATAAAGTCAAGAAAGTGCATAGACTTTGCAGGATAGAAGCCTAAGATAACACTGGTAACCATGCACATATGAAGCCTTAACCTGTAAGCTCCTGTAAGGCAGGGACTGTGTCTTCTTTGCATAATGCCTAGTATAAAGTGGCTCCCATCTTAACTAGGGCCTAGAAATTATTACTTCTGTACAATAGAGATGAGTATTTGTTAAAATTAGATTGTACAGTATTATAACTTAATAAATAATAAAACAATAATGCTTCGTACTTACATTGCACTATTCATACCTAAAAACTTGAGTGCTTTCAAAGGTAAGTATCATTGGGCAAAATTACTGAGGCACTTTTGAAAATTTTATCCAGTGATGCTCACTTTCATAAAGCACTTGGCGTTTTCTCGATAAGAAGCATGATGTTAAGCACCAACCATTATTACTTGTATTCCTCACCTGCAAAAATGCAGTTAATGGATACAATTTTAAGAGCACCTATGCGTGAAAGTTACTTAGGCATGTTTGAAAATTTTATCCATTATTCCTATTTTTGCAAGGGAAAATGAGGCACAGAAAAGTGAAATGATTTGCCAAAGGTCACCCAGTGAGGGCTTGATTTTGGTCCCATTGACTTCACTGGTGCAGGAACAGGCACTGAGGCAGAGCTGGGAACAAAACTCAGGTCTCTTGATTCTGAGGTCCGTGGCCTATGCATCACCTTTGAGAATAAGATGGAGAGCTTCTTCAACAATAAGACCATTAGAGAATAAGCTTATGAAGTAATTTGCCAGATATTTTCATAGTCTGTTTATGGTCATACACTAAATGATTATAAGTACATTTTCATATTTGCACCTTTTGTAAGAAAATTTTTAAAAAATGCTTACTGCTGTTTACAGGGGGACAAGTCTCACAGGGGATCCCCCAGGCCTTCCCCAAAGAGCAGCAGCATGAGGAGCGACTGACTCCGACGCCAATTTCAGTGTTGCAGGATAGGCTCCCATCCCCTCGGGGTCCATATTTCAGGTAACAATTGCCAACACGATTATCTACATGTAAAACACATTCAACTATAGTTGCACTTTCCGGCCTAGATGAAGGAACGATCAGACAATCATATTAATACTTGCTACTAGTGGATGGCAGGCCCAGGCTACAGTAGCCTTCTGAGTTACTGGTAAGGTAAAAAAGCTAATGCACATTAATATTCAGGGGTATCAAGAGAAATGACACGGTGAGGGTCAACAAAGCTTCTTCTTCTTAAAGTATTTAGGTGTTTGCATGTCTTCAAAGTTCACAACATATACCGGTATAACACTTTTACTATTCCCAGTATTTTAATATGGGGAATGGAAAATTTCTTACCATAGTTTTCTTTTTATTAGTAACTCCTCCCCCTTATGCTCCATGAAAGGCAATGATTCTTCCCTGTGGAATTCAGAGGAGGGCCAGTGTTGCTCCTGGGGGCGGGAATACAGGACACAACCTCAAGCCACCAGAAGAGTGCTTCAAACTCTTTAGAAACTCTTCAACAATTGGTTATTGGCAGTAAGACAATAATCTGAAACTGCATTAATTAACTTTAAGGGAATTTTGTGTATTAGTAGTATTCCTTTAGACTTTTAAAAAAAATTGTTACAAACTATAGCTTGGCCGTTAAAATAACTAGGGTTGGTAGAATGAGGAAAGAAACTTTTAACAGAAAGAAAATTATGGTAAGGAATTTTCCATTCTCCTGCATAGATTCTCCCCTCATTCTTCACTAAGGAGAAATAGCAACTAGTGAATCAGAGTAGGGAAGGAACTGGCCCATGAAGCACTTTACCACTAAAGGATTACTCTACAGAGAAATAGAAACCCACTTTGTAGAAGTTGGTAAATGCATTGTATGAGGATCACAATGCTGCTCTGCAATTTTTCTCTGATAAGGCCGAGACTCTTCCTCTTTATGTTACCACTAGAGACCTTGCAGATGGAGTCTTGATTGTCTCATGGAACAGTTTCCCAGATATCTAAATAAATGAATGAATTTTCTGGTTGAGAACTGTCTAGATACCAAAACTGTATCAATCACTCTAACAGACAATTCCTGTTGAATTATGCTTCATTTTCATTAGCGCTTAAAATTTCAATCAGAGATGGTCTCAGCATCTCAGGATGAAGAATGGGCCCATTTCAATTGGTCTAATCTTTTCTCCAGGTGATTTGGCTGGCATTATCAAGTCCAAAAATTAGTGTGGATCTAGCAGGATGACCAAGGTTCTTTCTTTTCTTATTTTTGGTTTCAGATTACCCTTCACATGAACTGCCTTGCAAAACACAAAATTCTTCTCTGTCAAAGACATTATTTCCATTGCTTCTGAGAAGGACTTTGAATTCTGGTTTATCCCTGGTTTTTGTTCATACACATCAATGGTGGTGCCGTTGAAGAGAACTGGAAAGTGGTATCCTTTGAGGAAATGTGTGGACATTTTCAGCTCAAACTGTGCATTCAAGATGGATGATGCTTTCCTTTTCTTGGTGAGGTCCCATAACTCCTGTTATTTGTCTTCCAGTTACACTCCCCATCCTGTAAGGCTTTCTTCCACAGTGTGTATATATAAGAGTTCAGAATATAAATTGGGTTAGGTTTCAGCATGTCCTCTGGACTCATCTGCCTGTGATGACTTGGGTTGATTTTCTACTATCTACGGGCATACAGATAACTTCTGTGTAGCCACTGAGACTGGGAGCATTGCTCTCAGATGGTCTATGGGATCTTTTGGGGAAAAAAAGCCCTTCTGAAAGGTGAACAATGTCTTCTTCTGATGAGATCAGGACTGCACTGATTTTTACTATCTGCACTAGTTCCCACAGTTTATGAAAATTCTACAGTATATGTTTTATTTAACATGGTAGTTTTAGCCAGCAGTTCCCACTCAGATCCTATGATGTCCTCAAAGATCAAGCGCATGGGAAATGCTGTATCCAACTTTATTTGGAGAGGAAGATATTTTCCCTTAGTTTTGAAAACTCCTTCCTCTTTTTGGTCTGTTTATGAGTATTATCTTGCAGGTTATAGTATTACAGTACTTAGGTAGAGAAAGCTCTCCTGAGTGTCCACCTTTAGAGTTCATGGTATGAATCATATAGTTCATCCTCCAGGAGAAGAGCTGCTGGAGAAGGAAAATGAGGAAGGATGATAATGATTATTTTATATTATTAGCGAATTTCTAATGAACTATTGCTTCTCCACCCCAAAGGGCTGTATTTGTTTTAAAAAGTGCTTCCTGCAGTAGCACACTAATCTAAATTTTATCCATGGAAAAGGATTTCTCACTTATCCTTCTGTAATCCTATACGGGTGCAGCTGCATAGGAAATTGAGTTCTTACTTCTGACTTCTGGTTTGGGTACAAACTCTGGATGAATCCTGGAGCTCTTGCTCAAGTTCCCCATGCCAGAACTGTGGTTCCAACTCAAGGACCCATGTTCTGGCAGATTGAGGGTCAGCTGGCAACAGGCAGGGCAGGACTCACACTCAGAAACTTCTGAAAAGCTGCCCAAGAGAAGCCTCTGGCTGAGGGAGGCCTGAGGGATCCTAGAAGAAATGTTCTGCACCAGAGGACCCAGAAAATTAGATTCTCAGTGCTCCAGTGAGTCCTCAGCTTATGAGCTGGAAAGGGGAACTAGACACTGAAATGTGATTTCAATGGCTCAAAAAATGAATAAAAATTGAGTCTGGGATTTTCAAAAGAATCTTGTGGAGTCAGGCACCCAAATCTGACTGAAATTCAAAGGGAGTTGGGTACCTAACTTCCTTAGGTACCTTTGAAAATTGCAGCCTGAAATTGTAAAATAAATTGGTTGGGATAAGCTGAGCTGCCAACTTGTTCTGCTGCTGGTGGCCTGAGGTGTAGAGTGGGGCTTGGTCCTGGAACCTTGAGCAATGACAGTTAGCCCCTTTGAATTCTACAGGGAAAAGTAGAACGAGGGAAGAGCTGAGCAGCAGAATCCATTCTGACAGAACTTCACATTTCTTTAACAAAAGTTTTAATCAGGTTTTATTTATTTGACTTAGACCAATAGCAATCATAATATTTTTTTAAATTACTACAGATATAAATGCTTAAAAAAAAAAAAAAAAAAAAAAAAACCCACGACATCCCCAGAAAGCAAAGTGAAGAGGCCTTTGGTGCCATTTCCAATTTGAAAGGTTAAATGATTTACCCAAGTTCACTCAATAAGTCTGTGACACCATTACTGGAAGTCAAGCAATTTAGGTGCTAGTGTAAGTATTGTAATCACAAGACTATCTTTCTATATCATGTTGCAAAGGGACAAGTAAACATAAGCTTACTTTAAGCCAGAGTACACCAGAGGGAATTACACAAACACTGCATTGAAGTGTATCTTTCACAGGTTGGTTTCAATCCAAATGGCTACTTCATGGAGTTCTAATTCAGATACAGGTTTAACCACATCAGTGAGCCAAGTCTAGAAAATCTACTTCAGAGGAAGTGTACATCAGCCCCATGAGAACTCTTAGATTTAAAACTCAATTACTAAAATAAGAAACATGGGTCCATCCAGAAAATGGAATCAATAATGCAAATAACAAACACTCTGGTATATACAGAAAATATATTTTAAGAAAATGGACAATGTTTATAGTATTTAAAACTGATAAATCTATATTTAGGAGCATGGTTTGATATCTAACATGACAGTAACAGATTCATATTTTCTGGACCAAAATCTGCACTCATTGATTTTGAACAGGATGCAAAACAAGGCAAAATTTGGCCCTCTATCTTTAGAAATGATCTAGTATCAGTACAAGAGGCCTCTGGATCCACTTCTATGGGTCATACTTATTTGAAATAGTTTTCACTTACCCACACAACCTACTCCAGTTGGGTTCAGCTGGAAATCTGGTGGGCAGTTACACTCATACCTCCCAGGCGTATTCACACAGAGACCATTAACACAGTTAATGGGATCAGCACACTCATCAATATCTAAAATGGGAAAGCTACATTTGTAATCTGTTGATTTAATGGAGGAACGATGTGGGGAACGATGTGAGGGTATGATTCAAATGAGAGAGAGAAAGATAAACCTTTTATTTTTAGCTGAAGTTGAAGCAATTACAGTTCATGAAACACTCAGGAACAATTTCTACAGTTGCACATTTAATAGAAACATTACTTTTGTCCAGTTCTTAATTTAACCAAAATACCATATAGCCCTACATAGTAGAGCCCTGCCTGGGACTGTTTTTCTATCCTGTTTCCCCCGCTTCCATAGACTCATAGACTTTAAGGTCAGAAGGGACCATTATGATCATCTAGTCTGACCTCCCGCATGATGCAGGCCACAAAGTCGTCCCAACCCCTTTCCCTCGACTCTGCTGTTGAAGTCCCCAAATCCTTTGGTTTAGAGACTTCAAGTAGCAGAGAATCCTCCAGCTAGTGACCCCTGCCCCATGCTGCGGAGGAAGGCAAAAAACCTCCAGTGCTTCTGCCAATCTACCCTGGAGGAAAATTCCTTCCCGACCCCAAATATGGCGATCAGTAGAACCCCGAGCATGTAGGCAAGATTCTCCAGCCAGACCCTCATTGGCCATTGATACTATTTACCAGCGATGGCACGCTGTTCATTTGACTAAAATTATGTTATCCCATTAAACCATTCCCTTCATAAACTTATCTAGCTTAATCTAATTCCACACTGTTTCTTACATTTTTATCCCTCTCCCACCTGCAAAACCTTAGACCCCACAAGATAGAGAGATTCCCCGAGGCCACTAAACAAAAAACAAAAGTGGTCAGTTAATATACAAATAAAATTCAGACAATTTTTACAACTAAAAGAATAAAACAAATCTTGCTTAAACCATGTAAAAATACTTTAACTCCTTATAATAGACATCAAATCTCGTTCAAAACCTCACATAAATTTAAGTATTAAAAGTTTAAAAGTGTTTTCCTGCAATTACTGCAGTCTGGGTTTTTTTTTGCCCACTTAATCACATCTGCAACAAAATACTTTTTACCCACTCCTGCTATTATGGACCCGCGGGATCTGCTATATAGCAGGGCTCTGCTATATAGCACTTTGTCCAATTGGGGAAACAATGCATAGTACCAATTTCTGCCGGAGGACATAATACAGCTTTAATTAAACAGGAGACTTGGTTAACTGGAGACTGGATAAACTAGGTTATATGATTTCTAGTACTCAGTAAATAAGGCAATGCTGGAAGTCCGAAAGTGTTTGGAAAAAATTGCAATGTTGTAAACTAGTTCTTTCTAATTATAGATCTCATTAAAATATTACTCTGCATATTAGTAGCATGTCTGAGAAATCCATGTAAGGAGTATATCACAGTTGTATGATCGGCAAACAATAATAATTGAGGCAATTCAAGAAAATGAAACATCAAATAAAATGAATGAGATGGGGCCCACTCTTACTTGAAGTATCTAAGCTGCATAACATGTGACAATGTGTGAATTATACTGCTATAACGGAATGATTGTGTCTGCCATGCACAATGGAGGGCCTTCTATATCGGACATTGCTGCTGTCTGCACCCTGCATCGCCCCCCACCCTCTTTTATTTAAAGAGTGAGTTTAAAAAAAATCTCCTTTTTATTATAAAACTTTGATTCTGTACCACTTCCAATATGAGTACAGTTTGGTCCAGACTTCTAAAAATAAATTGTAGACGCTTTACCCATTCTCAGTTTTGTGAAGGATTTCATGTTGCTCCTCCACACTTACAACTGCTCTTCCAATGCATCAAGGAACTTTCTTGTCTTCCTTCAAATCGCTCCTTAAAACTCACTTTTTTTGTTTAGGATTTCATCACTGATCTCTTCAGAATCTGCTCCCACTCTTACAATGCAAACACTTTAAGTATTAGGGTATCTGTCTAAACTGGAATAGACGAGCCTCATGGACCATGTTTAATTCTATGTCTGCAAAGCACCATGTACATTTATAGAATGATGCTCCATACATATTAATGAATAGTGAACATTTAAAAAAAAGTTAACTTCCTTAGTGCACATTTGTCCACATCCGGCACTTATCAAACAGAGAACAAGTATTAGATTGAAAGAAGGATTGCTGAAACAACTCAGCCAGGATTGAGGCCCATTACCAGAGATATTTTTTGAATGTTTATAATAAATCCAGCTAGTATCTTAATTAAATTGTATATGAATACTTAAGAACTACCATATTCATTCTCTTTTGTTCTTATTTAAAATGCACACGCACACACACATATAGGAATGTTTACACATACATGCTCACAAAAACATTCTGTTTGGAGGCGTAGGTAGGTTGAAGGAAAGGGTGACTAAGTCTGGAATATAGATGAAAACATAGGAAAAAACATTTTTTGGGGGGGGGGTACTTGTTTTCTTAAATATTATTCTTTGAGCTTGAATCTTTTAATTGTACAGAGTTAAAAAGAGTTTAAAATGTATCCATTTAGTCATCAACTGATTTTACCATGCAGAAAGGACAATGGAAAAATAGATGAATTGGTACAGTAACTCCTTGCTTAACGTTGTAGTTATGTTCCTGAAAAATGCGACATTAAGCGAAACGATGTTAAGCAAATACAATTTCCCCATAAGGATGAATGTAAATAGGCGGGGTTAGGTTCCAGGGAAATTTTTTTCACCAGACAAAAAGCTCTCTCTCTCTCTCTCTCTCTCTATATATATATATATACTGTGACAAAGTTCCGAGCCTGTATTGGTGGGTCCCGCGCTTCTGGGAGGATTCAGAAACTCGATAAGGCCCCAATGTGACTTCCCTTTCTCAGTGTAGTGGCAAGAGTCACAGCCTATTGAGTATCAGGGGGTAGCCATGTTAGTCTGGATCTGTAAAAAGCGATAAAGAGTCCTATGGCACCTTACAGACTAACGTATTGGAACACAAGCTTTTGTGGGTGAATATCCACTTCATCAGATGCATGTAGTGAATCAGCCTATTGAGTTACTTTCATCACCGGCCAGTATGGGAGTTGGGAAGGAGGAATACCCCACAGTTTCTGTTGCTCTGTAGAGCTCAGTAGGCGCAGTTCGGCCTCCTGCCTGGACCGACTCCTGCTTCCCTTCTCCAGGGGATCTCCGTAGAGTATTGGGGTGGGGGGGATCCCGGGCCTGCCCTCTACTCTGAGTTCCAGCCCAGGGACCCTAATGGTAACAGCTATTGTTGGCTTTCCCTTCACCACTGACGCTGCTTTGATTCCTTGGGCCACTTCCCCTGTGGTCCCCTTTTCCTAGCTTCAGCCTTATCTCTGGATTCAGGAATGCTTCCTCTCCTCCAGCTCCTTTCACCTCGGCTCCCCAGAGGGCACTGGAAGGAGTGCTTTTAAACAGTATAAGTGGGACCTTGTTTGGTTCCAGCTGTCTCCATTAGCCTAACGGCTTTAATTGGTTAATTGGCATCCGGTGTTAATTGGCCTGGAGTAGCCTTTGTTTGGCTATCCAGGGAACAGGGACCTGCTCATTCTGAAGGCTGATATATCTGCCTTCCACCACTCTCTTATATTCTTCTGGTCTGAATCTGTCACAATACACACAGTATAAGTTTTAAACAAACAATTTAATACTGTACAAAGCAATGATGATTGTGAAGCTTGGTTGAGGTGGTGAAGTCAGACAGTGGAAGAGGGTGGGATATTTCCCAGGGAATGCCTTAATGCTAAATGATGAACTAGCATTCGGCTGAGCCCTCAAGTGTTAACACATTGTTGTTAATGTAGCCTCACACTACAAGGCAGCACGAATGGAGGGAGGGGAGACAGCATGGCAGACAGAGACAGAGACACACACCCTGTGTGAAAGAGAGAGACACGCATTGCCCCTTTAAGTACGCTGACAACACTCTAAGTACATTGCCTTTTTAAGTAGATCAGGAAGTTGCGACAGCAGCTGCGGCCAGCAAGCTCCCTCCGTCCTGACCCTGTCATGTGTCCCCCCTGCTCTATGGGTGGGGTAAGCGGGGGGCAGGAGCAGGAGAGAGGGGGACACCCTGACATCAGCCCCCCGCTTCCCCTCCTGCACAGCAAGCAGGAGGCTCCCAGGACCAGCTCCAAGGCAGAGGGCAGGAGCAGTACAGGACAGTGGGGGGGAGGGACAGCTGAACTGCGGACAATTGATAGTCTGCTGGGCGGCTGCCGCACAGGGAATTTAGGGGAGCTGATGGGGGGGGGGGCTGCCGGTCCATCCTGGTTCCAAGCCCCCACCAGCTGGCTGCAACAGGCTGCTCTTCCTGCAAGCAGTGGACAAAGCAGGCGGCTACTAAACAACATTATAAGGGAGCATTGTGCAACTTTAAACGAGCATGTTCTCTAATTGATCAGCAATGTAACAACATTAACCGGGATGACTTTAAGTGAGGAGTTACTGGACATTAAACTCCTCTTTGAAAGACCTGCCACATTTCTGTATAGAATTGGATATACCTGTACAGTTTCCTCCAGTTCTATCCAGTTCATAGCCGTCATCGCAGATACAGTGAAACATGCCTGGTAAGTTATTGCAGGTTCCAAAAACACAAATGTTCTGGAAGGTGCATTCATCAATATCTGAAGGAATAGAGGAAGAGCAATTAGTTACAGCTCATCATAATAGCACCCACTATCTTAAGAACAACTAAAAACACTCAAAAGAACACATAAAACACTAATAGAATTTCTGGAAAATCAGATGCACTGCTTGTATACTTTAGAAGTTAAACATAGGAATTTTTGAGGAGTAGTTTTAAAGACACCACATCACTTATTCCTGTCATATTTTCAGATATAAAGAGAACGTTCAGTATTTCTATTTGCCAAGAAAAGTTATGCTATCAGGAATTAATCCCCCGGATTCCAAATGGAAAAAAAAAGATTTTAAAATCAAAATACTATTAAATGACTTTTTAGAAATATACAAAAAAGAAAAAAGAAAAGAAAAGCACATCATTAAACAAATGCAAATGATAGGGACTGATCATTTGCCATGCTCCTCGTTTCCAGCATGTAGGTAAGCACATGTGTAAGGTTCACCAAACTCCCCTTGAAAGAATGCAAAGTACACCAAAAAGAGAGCAGTAGGCTGGTCACTCCCTAGTTCCTGCGTTGACATACCCATAGTGTTCCCATTTTTCCAGAGACACTATGGATATGTCTACACAGCAACTAGACACCCGCAGCTGGTCTGTGCCAACTGACTCAGGCTCATGGGGCTCAAGCTGCAGGACTGTTTCATTGCTATGTATACTTCCGGGCTTGGCCTGGAGCACGAGATCTGAGACCCTCCCAGCTCAAAAGCCTCAGCTGGCTGGCACAGGCCAGCCGCAAGTGTCTAGCTGCCATGTAGACATACCCTCCAAGAGTAAACTGGAGATATGGACATAGCCTCCACCTAGTTTCATAAACACCTGGAAAATGGAGAAGGCAAATTAAAGCAAGTCCAGACTGTTTTAATATGTCTGCACATGTGCATCAGTGTAAATAAAAATTGAAAATTAAAAAAAAAATGAATTTAATTTAAATTAAATACAGGTTTATATTTTAAAATATACCTATTTAAAATTAAAGTTGAAATTGACAACCTATTTTAAGGCCTAGCCTTAGTATAATATATTAAAATAATTTAAACTGAATACAAAAATAATATTCAGTAGCACATGTTTGCTGCTATATTCTAAGGAAAGTTAAATGACTGAATTGGTAGAAGTCACTGGCTAAGCACATGGAACCAGAATTTGTTGAAATGCTAAACAAGCTTTGGGCAGAAGTAGCCTCTTCTGTAGGTGCAGAGAGAATATTTTCTTCATTTCAGTTTATTCAACTAGTTCATTCAAAGGTAATAAACCAACTGGAAGTTGAAAAAGCAGAAAAACTTGTTTTCCTTCTCCAATCTATTAATAAAAATGAGATGTGAGAGGGTGAGATCTACTAGTTCTAAAATCTCGAAAATCAGCTCAATTCACTAACTACAAATAATACTTCCATTTGCTTAATGAATCAGGTAGTTTTAAATGCAAAATATTTTTGATAAACTTTTTGTTTATATATCCTGCACATTTAAAATTGTTTTATTACATAAAACTATTTAAATGCTTTTTTGTGCATTTTATTTTAATTTCCATCCAAATAGAGTTTGCCATAAATCACAAGTAAAAAATTTTTATCATCATCTAGTAAAGAAGTGCATCATCTATCATTTTCTAATATAGTAAAAATTAAGAGTCTAAATAAAGGTAAGTTAAGCTACATAAATAATGTGTATAGATATAGTATCCTCCAGGGATCTGTACTGGGATCAGTGCTCTTCAACATATTCATAAATGATCTGGGTATAGGGGTAAACAGTGAGCTGGCAAAGTTTGCAGATGATAACTATTTTGAGTAATTTTGTAAGTCCAAAGCAGACTGCAAGGAGTTACAAAGGGACCTCACAAAGCTGGGTGACTGGGCAACAAAAAAGGATGAAATTCAATGTTGATAAATGCAAAGCAAGGCACATTGGAAAGCAAAATCCCAACTATCCATACAGAATAATGGGGTCTAAATTAACTGCTACAACTCAAGAAAGAGATCTTGGAGTCATTGTGGATAGTTCTTTGAAAACATCTGCTCAATGCGCAGCAGCAATAAAAAAAGCTAACAGAATGTTAGGAACCATTAGGAAAAGCATCGATAATAATAAAGAAAATATAATGCCACTATATGAAGCCATGATACGACCACATCTTGAATACCACATGTATTTCTGGCTGCCCCATCTCAAAAAAGATATAGTAGAAATGCAAAAGGTACAGAGAAGGGCAACAAAAATTATTAAGGGTATGGAACATCTTCCATATGTGGAGAGATTAAAAAGACTGGGACTTTTCATCATAGAAAAGAGAGGACTAAAGAGGGATATGATAGATGTCTATAAAATCATGAATGGTGTGGAGAAAGTGAATAAGGAATGTTATTTACCCCTTCACAAAACACAAGAACCAGGTGTCACCCAATGAAAATAATAGGCAGCAGGTTTAAAACAAACAAAAGAAAGTACTTCTTCAAACAACACACAGTCATAGACTCAGGGTATGTCTACACTATGAAATTAGGTAGAATTTATAGAAGCCGGTTTTATAGATATCGATTTTATACAGTCGATTGTGTGTGTCCCCACATAAAATGCTCTAAGTGCATGAAGCCGGTGGACCGCGTCCACAGTACCGAGGCGAACGTCGACTTCCAGAGCGTTGCACTGTGGGTAGCTATCCCACACTTCCCACAGTCTCCGCCGCCCATTGGAATTCTGGGTTGAGATCCCAATGCCTGATGATGCAAAACAGTGCCGCGGGGAGTTCTGGGTACATGCCATCAGGCCCCTCCCCCTCCATCAGAGCAACGGCAGACAATCGATTCGTGCCTTTTTACCAGGGTTACCTGTGCAGACAACATACCACGGCAAGCATGGAGCCCGCTCAGCTCAGCTCAGCATCGCCATATGTCATCTGGGTGCCGGCAGACCTGGTACTGCATTGCTACACAGCAGCAGCCCCTTGCCTTTTGGCAGTAGATGGTGTACTAAGACGGATATCCGTCGTCGTCGTATTCCAGTTCAAATCAGAGGCACCTGGGCAGACATGCTTTGTCTCCTGGAAACTCAGTCCTGCCGGCAGTCCAATTGAACCGTCTTGACGATGATGGCTAGCAGTCGTAGTACAGTATCTTCTGCCAAGCACCCAGAAGATGCTGAGGGCTATCAGTCATGTTGCACCATCTGCTGCCAGCTTAAGATGTAAAAAATAGATGTATTCATTTGCTTCCCCCTCCCTCCGTGAAATCAAAGGCCTGCTAAACCTTGGGTTTTGAGTTCAATCTTTGGGGGGGGTGCATTCTGTGTGACAGTTGTTTGTGTTTCTCCCTGATGCACAGCCACCTTTCTTGATTTTAATTCCCTGTACCTGTACGCCATGTCGTCACTCGCCCCTCCCTCGTCAGTTTCGCACCTTTTTTCAGACCAGACGCCATAGCACTGGGATCATGGCGCCCGCTCAGATCACCGCGGAAATTATGAGCACTATGAACACCACACGCATTGTCCTGGAGTATATGCAGAGCCAGGACATGCCAAAGCAAAACCAGGACCAGTCGAGGAGGCGATTGCAGCGCGGCGACGAGAGTGATGAGGAAATTGACATGGACACAGCCCTCGCACAAGGTATGGGCCCCAGCAATGTGAAAATCATAGTGTTCCTGGGGCAGGTTCATGCCGTGGAACGCCGATTCTGGGCCCGGGAAACAAGCACAGGCTGGTGGAGCCGCATCGTGTTGCAGGTCTGGGACGATTCCCAGTTCGCATGCGTAAGGGCACTTTCATGGAACTTTGTGACTTGCTTTCCCCTGCCCTGAAGCGCCAGAATACCAGGATGAGAGCAGCCCTCACAGTTGAGAAGCGAGTGGCGATAGCCCTGTGGAAGCTTGCAATGCCAGACAGCTACCGGTCAGTCGGGAATCGATTTGGAGTGGGCAAATCTACCGTGGGGGCTGCTGTGATCCAAGTTGCCAGGGCAATGAAAGACCTGTTGATATCAAGGGTAGTGACTCTGGGAAACATGCAGGCCATAGTGGATGGCTTTGCTGCAATGGGATTCCCAAACTCTGATGGGGCGATAGACGGAAACTCATATCCCTATCTTGTCACCGGAGCATCAAGCCACCGAGTACATAAACCGCAAGGGGTACTTTTCAATGCTGCTGCAAGCCCTGGTGGATCACAAGGGATGTTTCACCAACATCAATGTGGGATGGCCGGGAAAGGTACATGATGCTCGCGTTTTCAGGCACTCTGGTCTGTTTCGAAAGCTGGAGGAAGGGACTTTCTTCCTGGACCAGAAAATAACCGTTGGGAATGCTGAAATGCCTATCGTGATACTTGGGGACCCAGCCTACCCCTTAATGCCATGGCTCATGAAGCCGTACACAGGCAGCCTGGACAGTAGTCAGGACCTATTCAACTATAGGCTGTGCAAGTGCCAAATGGTGGTGGAATGTGCATTTGGACGTTTAAAAGCGCGCTGGCGCAGCTTACTGACTCACTCAGACCTCAGCAAAAAGAATATCCCCATTGTTATTGCTGCTTGCTGTGCGCTCCACAATATCTGTGAGAGTAAGGGGGAGAACATATCATCCCGAGTCCACCATTTTCTCCTTCTAATCTTCTTCACTAGACTCTGTGAAGGAGAAACACCCCCTAGAATGGCATGCAGCTCCGTGTAGAAGCGGCATGTTTGCGGCTGTGCCCCGGACCTTCCGTTTGCCTCTCTGGCTTTGTGGTAGGCTTGCCTTAGCTCCTTAATTTTCACGCGGCACTGCTGTGCATCCCTGTTATGGCCTCTGTCCTTCATGGCCTTTGAGAACTTTTCTAATATTTTGCCATTTCGTTTACTGCTACGGAGTTCAGCTAGCACTGATTCATCTCCCCATATGGCGAGCAGATCCCGTACCTCCCGTTCTGTCCATGCTGGAGCTCTTTTGCGATCCTGGGACTCCATCATGGTTACCTGTGCTGATGAGCTCTGCGTGATCACCTGTGCTCTGGGCAAACAGGAAATGAAATTCAAAAGTTCGCGGGGCTTTTCCTGTCTACCTGGTCAGTGCACCTGAGTTGAGAGTGCTGTCCAGAGTGATCACAATGAAGCACTGTGGGATAGCTCCCGGAGGCCAATAACATCGAATTCCGTCCACACTACCCCAAATCCAAACCGAAAGGCCGATTTTAGCGCTAATCTCCTCGTCGGAGGTGGAGTAAAGAAACCGGTTTAAAGGGCCCTTTAAGTCGAAAGAAAGGGCTTCGTCGTGTGGACGTGTCCAGGCTTAATTTGATTTAATCCTGCTAAAGTCGACCTAAACTCGTAGTGTAGACCAGGGCTCAGACACTTTAAGGTCAGAAGGGACCATTATGATCATCTAGTCTAACCTCCTGCACAACGCAGGCCACAGAATCTCACCCACCCACTCCTGTAACAAACCCCTAACCTATGCCTGAGTTACTGAAGTCCTCAAATAGTGGTTTAAAGACCTCAAGGTGCAGAGAATCCTCCAGCAAGTGAGCCGCACCATGGGGCAGAGGAAGGTGAAAAGCCTCCAGGGCCTCTGCCAATCTGCCCTGGAGGAAAATTCCTTCCCAACCCCAAATATGGCAATCAGTTAAATCCTGAGCATGTGAGCAAGACTCACCAGCCAGCACCCAGGAAAGAATTCTCTGTAGTAACTCAGAATTAGATACGTTCCTGGAAGACGGGTCCATCAATGGCTATTTGCCAAGATGGTCAGGGATGGAATCCTATGCTCTAGGTGTCCCTAAGACTCTGACTGCCAGATGCTGGGACTGGACAACAGGGGATGGATCTCTTGATAATTGCCCTCTTGTGTTCATTCTCTTTGAAGCATCTGGCATCAGCCACTGTCGTAAGACAGGATACTGGGCGAGATGGACCATTGGTCTGGCCATTCTTATGTTAAGTTCAGAGTAGATGTACCAAACATGGCCAGGATTATACCTCAAGTGCAAGGAACCATTTCTGCTCACCCATAAGAAAGGTCCTTCCTTTGCACCCACCAGATCAGCAAAACCTCCTATACCATAGTTTGGTTCCATGGGTGCTCCATGTTACTGTTAAAAAAAACACAACTGTGTCCCAATATCTTAGGCAAAATTCTCAAATTTCTCTTTCAAGGACTTCACTACATAGCATCATTAAAAATAAATATTTGCCATGGCTGTCCAGATTTTCTTGTTTACAAAATATATCCATCGCTTCTGATATTTTAGGATTTTTGTTTAAGTATCAGTATGATGTCAAAGCAGCTGCAAAAACTGCACTGAAAAATCTCCTAAACAAGCTTATTGACAAGACTGTGGTAACGCAATGGATCAGACCAGTTGTCTCTCAGGCCAAATTTTCAGAAGTTTCTAAGTTTTACAGCAGTGAGAACATTGATTTATGTACATATATATGGGGGTCTGCATATGCAAAACTGTGAGTGCAATTTTAGAGAATGCTTTTAAAAATCTGGCTTTAGATGCCTTTTCAAGAGGTTTACACTTTCCAAGATGTCATGAGGTTTCTACTAACATTTTTGTGTTTTAAAACAAGATTTAAAAAGTTTTGGAACACTCAGTACACAGAAATCAGTCTAGAACAGAGTCCGCATATACTTCTGTTATAGTAAAGTGAGAGATGACATCAGACCACTACAAGGAATGGAATCACTGTCAGCTAAAATGACAGGTTTCAGAGTAGCAACCGTGTTAGTCTGTATCCGCAAAAAGAAGAACAGGAGTACTTGTGGCACCTTAGAGACTAACAAATTTATTAGAGCATAAGCTGTAATCCGAAGAAGTGGGCTGTAGTCCACGAAAGCTTATGCTCTAATAAATTTGTTAGTCTCTAAGGTGCCCCAAGTACTCCTGTTCTTCTTTTTGTCAGCTAAAAGTTATGTCTCAGACAACAGAGAAATTTTAGGATTGTTGTAACTTAAACACAGAAGTGAAGAGCACAGTTCAAATTTCCTGTGTACATTTATTAAATAGAGCGGTGATCAGCATAGTTTATATTTCCTGTATAAATGTATTAAATAAAACAGTGGTCAGCAGAGTTTTTCCACAAACCATTCACTAAGACAAAAACAAGAAAAATGATTAAGGAAAACAAAGTTGTTGAGCCAAACCTCTACTCCAGGTTTCTTGGCCCAAGACCAGGAAAACTTCATAAGAGATGAAAGCTACCTTCACCATAATTCATACAGCAAAATAATCCTTGCTGGAGAAGCATATGAAGCATGCTATGTGTATTCTGCTTCTAGCTTGAGGTTCTTCCAGCACTTCTTGTGGTTTCCTTCACAGCAGCCAATCCAAACTCAGAAAACAAGGTTGAAGTACTGGTAACTTACCTTGGCAAGATTTGCTGTCTGAAGCTGGAGTGAATCCCATTTCACACTCACATCGATATGCACCAGGGACATTCAGGCACTGTCCATTCTCACACAGATTAACATTTTCTGCACACTCATCAATATCTGCAGGAAAAGAAGTAAGCAGCCATTAAATTTCTGTGATCTATTTTATCATCAAAGTATGATTCTGTTTCTTCCCATTTATCATTCAAATAAATTCTGTTCAACATTTGTTGATATAAAGCAAAGCAGGTACACCATTCAAAGATAGAATATAAAAGAATGTAGAAAAACAAAAGGCAACAACTATTTCCAATATCTTTTCCCCTATTGGGTCTCCATGTACTGACATTTTCATTAATAGATTTTATCATACAGTATTTAATTTTGAACCGATGCAAGTTTTCCAAACCCATTAGTGGCAATTCTGACAAACAATAAGGTGGATATTTAATTTCTGAAGTCATAAACGTGCATCATAATGACTGATGAAATATTTCTGAATAAGACAATTCTAGAGGCAAATTTTCAAAATGAAATCTGTATTTATGCAAATGTAAATTGCCTTTTTCACACAATTTTTTAACACTATTAACTGTGTGAGCAAATGATACATACACAAACACTATTTGCATATACAAACTGAACACCAGTTGGATCTGTGGGTTTAAACTATCATTTCTGTGCATACATCATAGTACGCTAATTTTTGCAGGTGTTCTTTCAACATTTGGCCTTTAAAATTTTACTGTTTTGCTAGCATCATTTAGATTTATAAACATTTCATATATATGGGAATGTTGTTCAAGAGTGCAGTCATTGTAACCACATGAAAAATGAACCTGATCACCCAGACTAAGTATACCCAGATACTAAATCTGACTTCTTAGTTCTTAAAATAAATTAAATTAATGGAGATATCCTATCTCCTAGAACTGGAAGGGACCCTGAAAGGTCATCAAGTCCAGCCCCCTGTCTTCACTAGCAGGACCAAGTACTGATTTTGCCTCAGATCCCTAAGTGGCCCCGTCAAGGATTGGTTTAGCAGGCCAATGCTCAAACCACTGAGCTATCCCTCCGCTCTATTCATTAATGATTAGCTCTCAAAATTATGAAAACGAAATGTTAAAATACTAGTCTTTAAAATATATGAGAATGACCCAGAATGAAGTATATAAACAGTAGAGGGAAAAAGTTGATTTAAAACCACATATTTATCAACTACAACTACATCTACTACAATTAAAAGAATATTTTAATGATTCTGACCATAATAAACAGAAAGAAGACAGTGTCTATCTATTTAGGATGGAAGAAAATTTGGGTCTATATTTAGGTTAGTTGAAAAGTATAGTATGCAGTAACATTACTTTCTAGCTATTATAGCATATTCTAGATGTATTCACAAAAAAGTCACTGAACACACATCATAGAATCATAGGACTGGAAGGGACTTCGAGAGGTCATCTAGTCCAGCCTCCTGCACTTATGGCAGGACAAAATGCGCTAGTACTTGAAAGAAAACAGATGTTACTGCAGGTCTATATTGTGGATGGAAAGGGTGACAAAACTGTAATCATGCAAATACACAATCTCATCAGTGTTTATATATAAAATCAGTATAATTTTCAATATTTCAGATTATTTTCAGTTACCATATGAGAAAAAGTTAATTCTTAAAACAGAAATTCGAAGCCAACTATTAGCAAATGCAAAGGAATAAGCATGATATATTTTTCAATTCTAACCAAACGTAACTTTTCATACAATAATGACCAAATCCTCCCCCAACTAGTATATTGAAGGGAAAACAGATGCTGCCCTCTGCAGTCCCTGCTATAGGGATCCTGCCAACAGGGACAGGATGTGTAATGGGGAGCTGGAGCAGTGTGTGCTCCTGGCTATAGAGTTTACTGGCTGATGGGTGTGGGCGAGCAGGAGGAGGGTTCGGTGGACAAGAACACTAGCCAATCAGCCACCTGCAGATTTGGTACACAAGCTAAAGTGAGAGCCAGGAGTCTCTGCTAGCAAGTTTCTTGAATGATCTGGAGGGCTCTTGACTTGCATCTTGTATGGCAGAGGCTCTTACAATTTTCTCCCCACCTTTGGGAGTTAGTCCTAATTTTGCAAAGCTTCAGAAAAAAATGGGAAAAATCAGTATCCAAACTACCCTTGCAGGAAACTTCTTAGACCTTTCTTACCAGAACAAGTGAATCCATCTCCAGTGAATCCCTCAGCACAGGCACAACGGTATGACCCAGGAGTGTTCACACATTGAGCATTCACACTACACTTGTGGGTTCCATTAGAACATTCATCAAGATCTGTACAGCAGAAGAAAACCAAGACATCAGAAAGAGTAAAGAGTAAAACTGTATATTTATAGCAGGTAATATGCTGTACTCGCAATTAACCTGTGAGGTGATACACACCAAAAAACACAAAGTTGATTATTATAGCCAGGAGGACACCTGTACCAATGCTAAATACCAGTAGGAGATACTTGGTTAATAAACAATTGATTTAATTTTAAATTTTCCTCTTACAATAAAGTTTATATGCATGAATGAAGTGGTTCCACTTCAAGTGACACATACCCTAAATAACTTCAATTTTAGTACTTTGTTAGAGAAGTTGGAATCAAAACAGTGCTTAAAACCTGGAGAATGCTGCAAAACCTCTACTAAACTAACACTACACCATACTACAGGTACTGACTCCTACTAACTATTTACACTAACAAAGTCCCAGCCAGCAGCTGTGACGCAGGTAATAAACCATGAGGAGAGAACTACACAAGGAGCTCTGACTTAGGCTAGTGGCAGTAAGGAGGAACTAAGGAGAGTCGGGCAGTACTGCCCTTATATAAGGAGGGGCCTTCAGGAGGAGCAGGATGCATGTGCCACCTTGGTGGGAGCTGCTGCAGGAAAAAAGTCTCTGGCTCATGGTGTGGAGCACACAACTGCAACAACTCAAAGAAGAACAATTCTTTTTACTTGGAGATGCAATGAAACCTCAAATAATAAATTGCCCCAAAAAGCTTGCGGGAGAGGGGCTTTCCCTTCTTCTCAGCAATGGCTTAACCACAGTGAGCTTTAGGGGCAGTTTTACAAAGGTATTTAGCCACCGTAAGACACTGATAGTCACATGAGTGAGATTTACAAAAGCACCTATGTGGGTGAAAATCAATGGAAATTAGGCGCCTGAATCACTAAGGCGCATCTATAAATCAGACTTAGTGCCTGTCTGTATCCACCAATGCCTAAACCTTTGTAAATTTAGCATGTAGTGCTGTCTCATAATACTCAGACTTATCTTTTATATAAATAATAAAATAAAATAATAATACCTAGTTCTTATACAGTAATTTTCATCCATAAATCTTAAAGTGCTTTGCAAAAGAGGTCAGTACCATTATCCTCATTTTAAGGAGGGGGAAACTGATGCACAGAGAGGTAAAGTGACTTGCCCAAGGTCACCCAGCAGCCAGTGGCAGAGACAGAAAAAGAACAATAAGAGATGTTTTTTAAGTTTCCTTTAACTTATAGATACTGATCTATGAGTCACTGGTACAGAATCTCACAACATTTTGTTTCTTCCATTTGTTTTTAAATGAACTTAACATTTTACACAGCTTGACATTTACCCTTAAGCTTTGGAAAAAAATATTTAATTCATTCTCCATTCTATAATTGACTGAATTTAGCTTAAAAATGCTGGACATGCATCAAAGGATGTCTGCACTAAAGTGTTCCATTTCTTTCCAATATTATAAGCCAACATAAGTATTCTGACTTGAATCATTTCATATTAAGTTATTTAAAGTAAACTGCTAGACAGACAAGAGTTTGAGATAGAAGTAAACTTTTTTCTTCACAGAACAAAAAATAAATAAATGAAATACAAGAATCCTATTTCTCTATCTGTCCATAGATCTTTACATGTAAAGGAATAGAATGATTTTTTTCAAATAGTTAAGTAAGTCCAATTTAAAAACTTTTCAGCCAAACAAATGCATCACTAATTACACACTCACCAATACATTTAATGCCATTTCCCATCCATCCCTCTCTGCAGCTGCATTTGAAGCTTCCTGGGACATTAACACATGAGGCATGCATGTCGCAGTTGTGGGCACCAATCTCACACTCGTCCACATCTAACAAGGCAAAACAAATTGATCAATAAAAGTTCAATTCCAAGGCTTCATAAATATTGGAAAGTTGACTTGTGATGTTTTTCCAACATACTGCATATGTCCGTTGCTTAGTTTCAAAATAAAAATACTTTATAATGATTTAATCAGGTTGTTTTATATTTATAGCTTGTGTTACTAGAAAGTATATAGTCTATTATATTTCCAGGTTTTTCTTTATCTGCAAATATATGGGTTTGTTATTTCCTACAATATCAGGTTTTTATTTGATATTCATGTAAACTTACACAAATGTTATTTATTTGTATTTGTTTAAAAATGTGCCCATCAGCCCTCTGAGCACACATGCAAATCTTATTCATAAAAAGGACTTGACAATTACACAAAAAATCCCTAAAGGCTAAGTTATAGTAAAAAAAATCTTTAGTTATTGTAAGTGGGTGACAGCTGTGGAATATACAGAAAAATATTTATTACACTCCGCTAGAAAAAAAAAGAGACAAAAATATGTAAAATGGTCTCTATTAATAGCACTTTTGAGGACCTAAGACCATATATTCCTCTTGTTAGACTCAAATAATTGATAAATAGGAGAAAAACAAAAATATTTAAAAACCGAAATCTTTCAAATATAGCGAATATGTACATTCAAGAAGATCTGTTTCTCAGTTTTATATATCCCATAATGTCTGTCTTGCATAATACAATAAAACCAAACATTGCAAAAAACAGTAAGTAAAAGAGCAAACTGAAATTTCTCTTTGATACAATAACTCAGGGAAACCCTCCTCTTTTGTGATCAGAACTTTGCTTCCATTTAATAACTGTTGCCAATTTTCCTAAGAAGTGCAGTTTTGGAAATATCCAGTTTCCTGCTATGCAGCTATGGACGGCCCCATTTACAATAGAAAGGATGATGTTTAGCTGCAGAAAAATGGAGGGTAAGATAGGTGGGTGTCATGGAAGTCTCCGGCATGGCAATGCATAGAGAATAGGATGAGAGTCATTTGGCTGAAACAGCCTCCATCAAGCAGCCTAGCACAGTAGCTGGCTGTGTCCAGGGGAAGGATTTTCTTCCACTACTGGATTTGTAGAATATAAGCCCGTATGACTTTAATACTGTACAGTTGCTAGGGTGGTTCATCAAAGGACTGCATGTGTTTCAACTTCTGTTCTTTACCTTCTTTTCTTCCCTCTCCTCTCTTTCCTTTGATCTTATTCTTGCTATTTAGATTTACTTGATGTACATTTTTTTCTCAATTAATGTGAAATCCATCCAGGAGCTGCCCACTGTGACAAAGACTAAAACTTTAAAGATGAAATATAACAACTATAATGCATAATACAAATGCTGGAAATATTCTATACCTGTGCATCCAGTGGTTCCTTTCTTGACTGAATATCCTAGCTGACAGTGGCAAATGAAGGATCCCTTGGTGTTCTCACACTCTCCAAACATACAGATGTTGGAATTCAAGTCACATTCATTCACATCTGCAGGTGCATATAGTTTAATTATTACTTGAATATTACAGCCAATTAATAGCATAATCTATTTTGGGGAAATATTTTCACCCTTCAGGTGAATTTAATGAAAGACAGAAGTAATCAATAATTCTATTAGTAAGATATTCAAGGTTTACTTGAGACTTGATAGGTAATATTAGTCTTCAACATACTACATTTCAACCATTCCTCACTTCATTTCTGCAATTCTCTAAAGAGGTAGGGATGATACTCTTGCACAATTACACTAGCATTTTCAAATGGATAAAAGAGTTGAATGTTTAACTATGAAGTTGATTATTTGTTAAAAGAATAATGTAATGTCAATTTAAAAACACTCAGACATGAACATCATATTGTAGCAACGCTATTAAAACTTTCTTCCAGAGAACAATTTATTTAACAAATGTAACCCTATTTCTAGTCTTGTATTATCTGCAAACTGACTTCAATTTTCACAGGTTTGTTCATCGTTTAAAATTGATGAATGACATATGAGAGAATGTATTTTAGGCCTCAGAGTGTCACTAGTAAAAAAATAAAACTAAAATAATAATTGAAACATAAGTAAAATCTAAATGAAAGCATTTACCCCTGATTAAAATGTGGTTTATAATTACGTGGTACAGCAAATCCTCTATATTAGGACAAGCATTAAAATCAGGTAAATGGCAAACAGCCAAATGAGGAAATTCATAAAGATGCAGTGATTCAGATTACTAAACAATACAGTGATGCTAGGGGAGATGGAACTTTCCAAATATATTGCCCGATATTTTTATACCTCCTTTTAAATGAAATGGTAACACCAGGGTATGCCAATGAAGGGAATTACTATGGTAAGAAAAAAAAGGCATTGCTGGTGTTTTCTCTGTTTTGGTTTTGAAAGAAATAAAATACCGGTAAGTATAAATTCCAATAGGCACAATTTTAAATAGGGGTGGCAGGAGTGGAGTTGGAAGTGAACTGGCCCGTATGATTTCCAGGGATTTTCAGACGTATCCCTGTAGTTCTGATCTGTTGGGACTTCAATGCAGGTAAGGACTCTTCTGCATTTTCCAGGGTCTCAGTGGAGGAGTCCCAATCAGAGAGGATTGAAGAGGGGGCCCTAACATGTCTAGGGAACTCCCATGGGTTGGGTGCAGTTGTGGCAAAGGTTTCCTATTTGGTCTTCAGAAAGGGTTTCCACACAGATTTAATACCTGGTTAGGTTTCTGTCCCTTTCTTCAGGAATCTGTTTATTGTTTTGCCAAGCAAAGGGAGACAAGTATACAAAAAGCAGCACTAGCAACCATCTGGTTAGGCGTTCAGACTGGGGGGTCCTCTGGCAGTTGCTGGGAGGGCCCTTTCCAAGCCAGAGGGGCTCCATGGGGCCTGCCTGCAGTCTCCAGCACTGTTTGCCAGAGATTATCTTCTCTCCTGACTCTCCCCACGCCCCCTTCATGGCTGAGTTCTCCTTTATATTTCAGATGAGAGTGTGGGACAATCCTGAGGTGTGGATCAGCTACATCATCTGATTCCTAGCACCTGTGTGTGGCTTTCTGGGGTAGGGTCAGCTGCTTCCTGTCTCCCTTCTGGGCTATTAAAGGATCAGATCGCCCTCTTATAGCGCTATTGTCACAAATCCCTTTTGCAGACACCTCAATATCATGTCTCTTCATCACCAGCTTGTGTGGTACAGCCTGAAGTTCCAAGAGAGAAATAAGTTTGCTTTTGAGGGTCACCCACTCCTCCCAGTTAGAATGAGAGTGTTGTATATATGATAACATTTTCCATTAAGAATACCCACTAGACTACAGGAATAAATTTAGTGTACACCTAGGCTTTGTGTTTAGGGCTCTCTACTACATTGTGAATAATAACTAGGTTCTCAATTACATTACAAGACTGTAGCTTGAGCCCAAAGTTTAGCTAACTTTGAAACCTATTACATCCTCCAAATTGCAGATCTAGTTGCAACCTCGTAGATTTGTGCACTCGTGGCACGACTCTGCTCTGACACCCATTTTACATCAATGTTCTAACTTCACTGGAGTAACCCCAGATTTACACTTGTATAAGATCAGAATCACAACTAATTACCTCAGTCACTCCACATGCTATTAAGTAAATAGAAAATGTTACAAATATTTCTACAGATCAAACTACTAGTACTTTGTTGCAGACAGAAACAGGCTACAATAAGAAACAGGAACAGCTTAACAAGCTTCTTAAAGTGAGTGATGCTGTTAACGAAGTATGAAACCTAGACTCATAGCGCACTGTTATACAACATTCTAACCTGAGGTTTTCTGTTCCAAGAGGAGAACAGTGGAGGGAAAAGTTGTACCTTTAAATCTTCACAGGTTTTCTGTATGTAATTTATGAACGTGTGTATTCCCCTCTCCCCACCCACCCAGATAAAAAAAACTGGAAAGAACTGTTAAAACAGAGTTAAATTTGAGAGTATATTTCAGTAACTTAAGGGTAAAAAAAATTACAGGGGTGACGTAATTATCCCAAATCAAGCCTTACAAACCCAGGAAGTTCAGAGTTAAGGTTACACTTTCAGGAAATTCAAATCTGTTACATTATGGAAATAAAGAGTGAAGGCACCCAAACAGCCTTACCTCTGCCCCGTAGTGATATCATGCAGTAATACTTAGATTATGAGTAAGGCATTTTAGTGTTAATGGACCCAAATTAGATTAGACTTTTAAAAATATTTTCTCTTCAGGGGAAAGCAGTTAAGGTTGTTTCTTAAGAAAAACTATACATTTTTGTTTTCAGCAATTTTTTCTTACACAATTTGATTCTGCTTGTAGTGATTCATCAGGAAATACACACAATAACATAACTGCTAAAATATAACTTGTAGGTACTTACCAATACAGGTTTTCATGTCCATAGAAGCCATGAAGCCATCATAACAAAGACAGCGATATTCTCCTGGAATATTAGTACACTGCCCACCATCGCAGATATCTGGGTTGTTTTCACATTCATCAATATCTGGAATGAAAGCAGATCACATTACAGCACATACAGATAAGGATCTGCTAAAATAATATGTTTTGTTTTGCTACAGGATACGATGTAAGAATTTCTTTTAATGAAGTCTCATGAAGATACTACAATGTTATTTTATCCCCTCTCTTACCTGCACATGTTCTCACATCTGGCATGAGAGCATAGCCATCACTGCAACTACATTCATAGCTGCCCTCCGAGTTGGTGCAGTGTGTGTCACAGCCTCCATTCATGATCATACATTCATCAATATCTGGGAAAATAACATTTGGACTACATTATTTGACACTTCTGTTTTCATAAGGAGAAGTCATTTTTGCTTGCCATTTTATTTAGCAAGGGAATTATTTTCAACAATGAGCTCATATTGAATTTCTATTCTCACTTTATATAATTGATTTACACTTTGTTTAGCTCTCCCTCCTTCATTACTCATTTTTATCTATGGAAGCAAGTGACTGTTTTTAGGCATTGTTTTTGTTGATATTTGTTGATTTTCTTGCTCTAAGATCCAAGGAAAGTAAAGATGAGAACTTGAAAGGAAATGAAATAGAAGAAAGAAAATTCCAGAGACTCTAAGACATCCAGGTAAAAGCACTGAACCATAGCACAAATTTGTATCAAAACCCTTCAGTTAGGTAACCTAACAGTATGTGCATACTACCAATTATTATAACTCAGTAGTGCTATAAACAAACGTTAAACTACAGAATCGCAGTTATAAAACACAGGAAGAATCTCCCAAAGTATTTACAGAGATAGTGTTGCATTTAAAAAAACTGTATGTACCACATGTGATGGGGGAGGGGATAAAGGGGAAAATCAGTAACAAAAGTGGTAACATGGGACCCCTTGCTGTTTTTGATCAGGGAATAAAATTGAACACCACCATCTGGACTTTAGCTAAATCTCTTAAGATTTGACTGGATTAGTATAATGAGAATGATTTTTCCTCAAACTGTTTCACAGAGGTTTTGCAGCATGGCAACACACCCTTCTTTCCTCTATATTTAAATTGAAACAATCTGCTCTTTTCATAACTCTTGGGGTAGAGAAGGTCCCAACAGTTGCTGCTTTGGATAGTGACAAAAGCTGGCTCTGACTGGTTTTAACAGGAAATTAAACGTAAAGAGAGATGACATAAAAGTATGATGGTGGAAGCATTCAATACTTGCCAGTGCAGCCTTGTCTGTCTGGAGTGGCCTGGTATCCGGGGTTACAGGAACATTGATATGTTCCAATCATGTTCACACACTTGCCATTTCTGCAGAGATTATCACTCAATGAGCATTCATTTATATCTGAAAAAGAAGAATTGCTCACATCAATTACTTGCCATTCAAAAGGCCAGTTCCGCAATGGCTGCTGGAACGCCAGAGCCACGAAGGAAACATGGACAGAGACTATACTTTAAATTATCCCTGGAAGTGACTATGTAACAAAACAACACTGCAACTGAACAAGTGATATTTCATAGAAGACGTGAAACAAAGCAAAAACGTACTCCAAATACATGGAGAGAGGAGAGCTGCATTTCATAAAGGAACCAATTTTTATCTTTTATGTATTTTAATTGAAAGTTGACAAGATTCTTTTATAATTTCTGAGAGTCCACTCCTGTGAAGTGCTGAACATTTCCTGCAAGGTGCTCTAAGCCCTCAATTCCCATTGAAGTCAATAGATGCTGAGTGTACTGAGGACTTTTCAGTATCAGGCTTCAATTTGAAGCAATCCAGAAACAAGGAAGAACAGGAATGTGTAGATATTCCTGGCGCCACATCCTTGTCAGTCCCAAGGAGCTTTTATACCACAGATACATGCCATCCTCAGGTAACAAACTCACCCACACAATCCTCACGTGATGGTGATAGTTCATGTCCCAAAGGACAGTCACATTGAAAGCTGCCTTCTGTGTTCACACAAGTGCCACCTCTGCAAAGGAGAGGGTTACGTTCACATTCATCTATGTCTGAAAGGAAACAGGACAGGCATTTAAGGAACCATTAGTGAGGGGAAAAAGAAGGGAAAAGCAATTGTCAGCATCAGGGGGTAATTCAGAATCTGAGGCTTACAAAGAGATTAAAATGAAGTAATGACTGCTCTTCTCCACCTCCTGTAATATAGTAAGCAATGAAATTGTACAGTAATGGCTCTCGAATGAGTTCTACTCTCCTGTTTTGTAAGAAATAACTATGAAGTTTAATCGTTAAGAAGGAGATATTCAGAATATTTAGGTAAGCTAGATGGATTCAAATTGGCGGAAGCTGGTGAAATTCATCCTGTGGTGCTTAAGAAATTTCAGAACGATTACCAATTATCTTTGAGAACTCCCAGACGACAGATGTCGACTAACATAATATCTTTCTTGGGCCGGTGGGGCGGGGATGCAGAGGAAGAGGGCCAGGGTAATTATAAGCCAGTCAGCCTAATTTGAATACCTATAACAATACTGGAACAAATTATCAAACAATCAATTTGTAAGCATCTAGAGAATAATAATGTAATAAGTAGTAGTCAGCATGGTTTTATCATTAACAAATCATGCCAAACCAACCTAATTTTCTTCTTTGACAGAGTTACTGGCCTAGTGGATGAGGGGAGGGGGGGAGTAGTAGATGTGTATCTTGATTTTAGTAAGACTTTTGACACAATCCTCCATGACATTCTCATAAGCAAACTACAGAAATGTGGTCTAGAAGAAATTACCGTAAGGTGGGTGCATAGCTGATTGAAAGGCTGTACTCAAAGAGTAGTTATCAATGGTTTGCTCTCAAACAGGGAGGATGTATCTAGTGAGGTATCACAGGAGACAATTCTGAGCCTGCTAGTATTCAATATTTTCATTAATGACTTGGATAATGGAGGGAAGAATGTGCTTATAAGTCTGCAGATGACACCAAGCTGACAAATTAGAGAACTGGTCTGAAATCAACAAGATGAAATTCAGTAAAGATAAGGGCAAAGTACTTCACTTAGGAAATAAAAATCAAATGCACAATTACAAAATGGGCAATAACTGGCTAGGTAATCGTACTGCTGAAAAGAATCTAGAGATTATAGTGGATCACAAATTGAATAAGTGTAGGGAATGTGAGGCAGTTGCGAAAAAGGCTAATATAATTCTCGGGAAAATTAAAAGCAGTGTTGTACGTAAGACATCGGAGGTAATTGTTCCTCTCTAGTAGGCACTGGTGAGGCCTCAGCTCGAATAGTGTGTCCAGTTGTAGGCTCCGCACTTTAGGAAAGATACGGAGAATTGGACAGAGTCAAGAGAAGAGCAATAAAACTAATAACATGTTTAGAAAACGTGACCTGAGAAAAATGTTAAAAAAACTGGGCATGTTTAGTCTTGAGAAAAGAAGACTGAGGAGGACCTGATAGCAGTCTTCAAATATGTTAAAGGCTGTTATAAAGAGGATGGTGATCAATTGCTCCCTTTGTCCACTGAAGATAGGACAAGAAATAACAGGCTTAATCTGTTCTAAGGGAGATTTAGGTTAGATATTAGGAAAAGCTTTCTAACTATATGGATAGTTAAGCACTGAAATAGAATTTTAAGGGAGATTGTGGAACCCCATCATTGGAGGTTTTTAAGAACAGTTTAAACAAACACCTGCCAGTGATGGTCTAGTTATACTTGGTCCTCCCCTCAGTGTGGAGTACTGGCTAGATGACCTCATGAAGGCACTTCCAGACTTATATTTCTATGATTCCCTAATATGTGCAGGGAATTGTAAACCTAATTATGTAGACAATTACCATAACTGCATGCACAATACAGGTATTTGTACCATTAACTGCACATCTGTGTACAGTCAAACCTGATTTATACATACAGTAACCATGGATGCTAATTAAGTGTGCATTAGTGCACACAGTTTAAAATATCAGGATCCAAACAGTAAATGGAAGGACTGCAATACATTCTGACAACACTTACCCATGCAATTCTTCATCATCATAAATCCACTTTCATAGCCCTCAAAGCATTCACATTCAAAGCTGCCTGGAGTGTTGACACAGGTACCACTTCCACAGAGGTCCGGGGAGATACGACACTCATCAATGTCTATTTTACATTAATGAAGAGGGAAAAAAATCAAACATAGTTTAAAGTGTATCCTTCTTTACATGCAAATAGAGAAGTGACTCATTCCAGTGAAATCTGAAGTGTATACATGGGCATTCAAATATTTCATTTAATATTTTAAAAGAATGAGTCAGTAACCAATTGAGTCATAAAAGATTTGGAACAAGGTGACTTCAGAAATCTAAGTTATATCTGAAACCTTGTGACAAGTGTGTTTCCATCAGGTATCATTTTAGGATCATATTTTTGATGGGATGATATTTATACACTAGGCACCATACCAAGAATTCCAAAGTTATAGAAAAGCTCTGATTATCATCACCCCTCTTGGAATTGTCATTATTATGGAGATGTCAGTTGACTCCATAGCTAAAGAGGCATTGAGATTTACAGTAATATGGGGATTACTTTAATATATTATGTAAGCAAAAATCAAGAGTATCTAAACTCACAACACTTACTCCTAAATAGAAAGTTAATTTTCTGGAAAGTTAGAAGTATATTGCTTCACTTCTTTAGAAGTTAGGAAGTTAAAATGACTCCTTTCACATTTAGATTTGCAGTTTAATTTTTCTTTTGGATCGATGTACTTTATTAGTTATGTCTAAATATGCAACTTGGCGAACCACAGCACATTTGTCGAAAACCAAAGTGGAAGAGATAATGTATTGGAAGGGCTCCATGTAAGGAGCCAGGGAAGCAAGGTGGGCAGCTGAGGAGTTGGTTTGAAGAGGGTGTGCAACAGGGTGATGGATTTGCAGGACTAGGGAGCATGGCTGAGCAACGTACTCCTCACTGACTCCTCAGCCCACTGGCCATACTGCTTGCCTTTCTCGTTGGCCTACTGCCTCACCCAATTGTCCACTCTTTCTACCCAAACTGGCTCCCTGGTTTGCGCTTTCCACTATATTCTCAGTCCTTGGTCCCATTAATTATTTTTATATATAGAAGTCTCTTTTTAAAATTATTTTTAAAAACAGTAAAAATGTGTAAAACAATGCAAAATTATAAAAAGTGTACAAGTGGAACAGAAATCAGAAGATGGGGTTATAGATATCTGAGAACACTGAATTGATTAATAGAGGAGCCCCAGAGAAGTGCAGAGCATTGGGCAGCAGAGAACTGGTGTAGTTCTCCCTGAGGTCCAAGAAAGACAGCGTGAGGAAGACAAGAATAGAGGAGCACATGGGGCAAAAGGGGGGTTGTGGGTGTCAGGCATGAAAGTGGTCAGGAGACTGTAGAGAGGTGGTATCTGGATAGGTGGTTCAGAGACGTAGGAATGCAGAAATTCAAGTGTTTATAGAGGAGCTGCAGGAGGCAGACACACACGTGGAGGTGGGGAGGCAGGGATGAGGAGGGACATGGGGAGACAGAGAGAAGAGGGAATCATTGAACATTTCACACATTGTTTACACTTCCACTAAAATCCTCTCCCTTTTTCCGCCATTTCATTCCCTCTCACTCCCCTCTGTGCAACCCAACAGTAATTCATATACCACATACAGATGTGCAGAGGTGTGCTGGACAGCAATACACTGCGGTGGGCCTCATGTCACAGCACGGTTGGCCTACTACAAATTTTACCCACTAATCCCATTTTATTAGTAATTTAAAACACAAAAACACATTAAAAGATCATTAAGTCTAGAGCTGGTCAGCAGAAAATTTTCATCTGAACAAAATTTCAATGAAAAAGTGGGAAAAAAAACTTTTGTGAAAAAATGTTCTCTGACCTCTCATTAACTTAAAAATAAGGTTGCTTAAGTGCATTTTCCACCAATACAATCACTAGAAAACCACAGAAAACACCAGGTAAGGGAACATTAACATCCAGACCAACCTCAGATGCCTTATCACACACACATCAAACAACCCAAACACACACAGAGAGATTCCTGAGCTCCAGAATAAAACCACTTTCCTTTCCAACATGCAATCACTCACAATGCACACATCCAGTTCCTCAATCACATAAGCTTACTAGCTTAACTCTGACCTCAGATTTTTTTTAAGTACCAATAACACATATTACATGTCTGTCAGTATTATGCCTGATATCACATGTGAGCATTATTGTAAGGAACTGGATATAAGCATTTTGCGCTGCATTTTGCAAATGAAAGTGAGTTTGTGGTGAAAGTAAGGAGTCTCCGAGTCCACCTGGTATTACGATGCCTAGGCAGTAAGGGATGTTAATGTTGCCTTAACTGGCAATTTTCTTGAATTTTAGTGATTTCATTTCTAGGAGTTTAACTGAAGCAACTTTAACAGTAATTTAACAAAAGTTTTGGTGTATGAGAATACATTAGAAGACACAATTATTAGAGAATCCCTCATTGAAAGAGAAGCTCAAGAGCTTCACACCAACAGCCAAATTTTGCATTTCTTACTGGGGAAAACTCCCAAGAACTGCAAGGTCTGGATAGTGAGTTTTTAGATCACCATCCTGAGCAAAATGGGTGCAGCTTCCTTTAAACACTAGGGAAAATGTAAGACTTACCTGTACAGTTTCTTTCCTCCATATCTAAAGCAAACCCGCTGTTACATCTACACTTGAAACTTCCAACTGTGTTCCTGCATTTGCCATTCATGCACATACCAGGGAACACTTTACATTCATTAATATCTATGAAGAAAAAAATAAAACAGAACATTTAAATGATTAACGAGGAAACTGTGTCAAGAGTAGTAATTTCCCATTCCTGAGCACCATTTTGTTATCTGAACAAACTGCGGTATTCTGATTTACCCTGCAAAATAGATCTGGCAGTGTATAAGACATTGTTGCTTTATTCCTGCTGCTGAAAGTTATTCTTTTCTAGAAACTAAACTTCAGCTACCACTGTGAGGTTGTGAATTCAAAACAAAGCAGGAAAGAGAATGAGGAAACCCTGTGGAATAAATTGTGCCTGCAAGACACAGCCTGAGAAAGAGGCAGTGAGGAGACATGCCAGCCCAGGTATAACTTGGTGAGAGAGTTTGTGGCTCCCTGAAACTCTTTCTGAGATTCCCAGAGCACATGGGGACTTTTCAGCAGCTTTGCAGACTAGTGCAGTGGAGTGGAAGGGGTATAGTCCCACACTTTCACTCCTCTTTGGGGCAAAACAGTCCCTTGCAATGTATGGAGAGAGCAGTCCCCACATATTCCATAATACGGGGACTGCAATTGTAATAGTCCTTGCAAAGGGCTTATAAAAGGACCTCTTTGTACACACAAGAGTCACTCAGGCCCTAAACACTATCTGATGAGCACTATACATTACTTCTAGGTACCATTCTACTGGATGAATGCCCTTAACTGAGAAGCATCCATTTTATGGAACAAAATTGTAGCCTGGAGACAGCAGTATGTGCAGAAGAAAGTGCTAGTGCGAGTACAAGAGAAAACAATAGGCAGAGAAAAGCAGAGCTAAATCCTGGACAAAATACTAGTCCTTAATCCTTGTTCAGGCTGACTTCCTCTGAATTTAATAGGAGTTTTACCTGAGTAAGGACAGTAACAATTAAATATCAGAACTGATGGTTATGCATAATGAAAAACATGTTAAAGTTCCTCCAAACAATATGATGTTTTTCAAGACAAAGGCTTTGCAGTATACGTGCTTGTTTAAAAATATTTCAGAATAATCTCACCTTGTATAAAAATGAAATGAGGACAAAAAAGGTGAGACTATACTTACTACTTTAAGTCTTCAATTTTCTGTGGCAGGGAGAAACTGGTGTTTCTGTCCTCTTCTACCTCTCACCTCCATCCCCCGTAGCCCAACTGCTGGTTACGCATATACCTTCCAAGAATGTAACAATCCACAGTTCTCCCTCCACAACCCAGGCCTCACTCAGGCATCAATAAATATCTCACCTCCAGCCCCTCAGGCAGTTTCCAATCCCTCTCAGTCTGAGAAGGAAGCAAGAACCACTTAGGCAGCATGCAGAGGGGAAGGACAGTGGCCTTCTCCTTCCTTTCTCTTTCACTGCTGCTACTGTCTTCACTATCTTCTCTAACCAGAATATTCAGCTTCAGTATCATCTTAGCCATTTTTTTCCTTCTCATGTAAAATGGATGCTGTTGCTAAATCCAGCAGGTTTTTCCTCTACATTATCAGCTCCAAAACATATCCATCCCTCTCCACTCACATGCTCAAGAACCATGACTACATCCGAATCTCTTGCCTTGACTACCATAAACTTCTCCTCTCTGGCTTCCCAGACTCATCTTACCCCTACTCCAGTATGTCCAAATTGCTGCCACAAAACACATTCCACACATGGAGGGGAAGTTATTTCTTAACTAATATTTGTTATGTTTGAATTTTAATGCTATATAATTGATAACATCCCTAATCATATAAACCCTGGTGTTTTCCCTTTAATGATTGAAAGTTACAAATAACACCCACTTTCAGCTCCAGTAAGCTATGTGCAGCAAAGTATGGATTTTACCTTTATAAAATGGCCTGCCAGTTAGAACATCTCCCCTGTTGGAAAAACCAGGTCCCCTAGGGCACAAGGCCTCATATTCTTTGGTGCCAGGCTTAGGACATTCCTCACAGTCTGAGCCCCAAGCAGCACCAACAGCACAGCAGCAGGCATCCATACGAAACTTGCCAGGTACAGACTGAATGCACTCATCTTCATCCCACTTCAGGTAACATTGCTCCATGCGGATATCTGCACATTTTATACAACAAAGGCAATTATACCATGTTACAGAGTAACTGCTTGCTAAATTTAATGACTTTTTAATAAACAGTTATTTTTTAATTATGCATGCGTGATGTTCAGCCTTTATACCTCTACGGAGCGAGAGTACAAGATCAGATTTGTACTTGAGACACCAACATGTATGTTTGATATTACATCATATGAACTACACAGATGCATAAATACCATTGCTGCTGATGTTATATTATTGATGGATTTCTAGATGTATATTGTTTCACACTGAGTAAAAGTATCTCCAGAAAGAGAGGTACAGATCACAAAGTTTCAATGCAAATGTTATGACCTTTGCATTATTACACCATCAAGATATAGTGTTGTCATGACACGAATGTGCTCCCATGATTGTCTGTGTGTATTTGGTAGGAAGCAGAAATATATTTATTCACTGTTCAAAGATACTCTAATTTATAAATATTGTATGGCATATATAGTAAAAATCAGCTATTCTTTAAAATCTGTGATATTGGATTAATAACATGAAGAATTCAGAAGATTTTAGATACAGGTTTAAGCAAAATTTTGTTCCAGTTCTGCTGGTTTTTGTTGGCCTTGTGTTAATAGTTCAAAGTAGTAACAAAAAAACCCTCCAAAACAAAACCCTAGAATACTTTAATGGAAGTTCATTTACAGTCAGATTTAGGACAAATTTTCTAATGTGTATAGAAATGGGTGGGTCTACCAAAAAGGTACATACACTAATTGGACCTACAAAATCCACATTTGCATACTGTATGTACTATCTAAAGAAGTATTACATCTCTTATTTACATATGTAGTTGTGTGTGTGTGTGTATGTGTGTGTGCGCATTCATATTTTAAGGCTCAAAGGGCATGTGTACATTTTTCCAAGCTTACCTGTATCACCCATTAAAAATAAGCTGCAGTGTTCTACACACCAAACATGACAAAAATCTCCCAGTAGAGCATGTCAGAATATCTCACTGTTTTCACAAATCTCTTATGCATTTTTCATCATGCCAAGAAATAACACATTTTTTTTAAAGAAAGTTGTTTAATTTAAAGGATTAAATCAATATAAAAATTCATTTTATAGCTAAGCCCCTAAATGCTAATTTCTAGCATGGAGGGGAATTTTTAAGTTCAAGTCATGAATACTTGAAAAATAGTGTTCATAATAGAAATGCTGACAACATGCTACTGTAAGCCTCTATGATACTGTTCAGAAGTTTACTGAAAGATTTGTCATCGACAAGACATCCACATATATGTACTGATTCCAAGCATATTGGAAATACCCATTTCCTATGTATCTGGCTAGCTGTATAAGCCCAAAGGGCATGGCAGGGGGCTTATCAAATCTCTGCATTGAGTTATAGAAGTTTCAAGAAAATACATAACAGCATATCCCAAAGTTTGTCCCTAATCTACATCTTTATTTACATTTTTTCCAACAGAGCAAAGAAGGTCTGGTTGACTCTTCTGAGCTCATAATACTCCATTTAATTTTATTGATTTCCCTTTCCAGTTCTGATTCCTCCCAGATTTACTTTTCTAAACATACAGATTGAAACCTGATGGACAAATCTGTGACAATGCTCTGTTAGCATTCCAGAACTCTGCCAGTACCAGTGTATGATTTAGCAGCTGTAGAATAGTGTAAGTACTAAGGGCCTGCTCCTACGCCCATTCAGGTCAAAAGAGCTTTAGTCACTGACTTCAGTTAATGGAAAGATTCTCATTTACATCAATGGAAATTAGATTAGACCTTAAGAAACAGTGTATTCTACAGAAAAGGGGGACAGTTACAGTGTGCAAGGAAAAACATGAAGACAAATGCATTGCGTAAGTAACACAACTCAGACTATGATACAAAGAGCATTGTTGATATGGAGAGAAAACCAATCTACAGCTCCAAAACAAAATATGTTGTATTAATTTGTCATATGACAGACTAGACCAGGAATTAGGTTTTAATAAGCATTGTCTGGGTTTTTTAATGCTCAACAGGGGAAATAAAGGACTGATGAGGAAAGATGGAAGAGCTAAAAATGACACAGATGAGTTATAGATATATTTTCCATGCAAATCCTTCAAAATAATATAAATTTCCTGTGTAAATTTCCTGTATATGCATCTTGAGTTAAACAATTTACAACACAAATGTAAGAACTGGAAATGTAATCCTCATGGTTTCCATGTCCCCTCAAGATGTATAATTATTTTCTGCTCACACGACTGAGCTAATACACACTTGATTTCATTAAAATCACTGTAGTACATTAAGCAGTTTGCAGCAAGTAAACTTACTTCAGTAATGTATCATGTGGCCCAAATTGCCTAGGTAGTCTAATAGAAGACTAAGACCATGTAATTTAAACGGACATTTATTGGTTAAACCCTGGCAAAATGAAGTGGTGGACTTAAGGTAAAGTTGTAATATACGTTGTTTTAAAATCAAAGTCCCTCATGTCAGTTCTCACCTCCATCCACCAACTATAAGCGTCACACTGCTCCTTGTAACATTTCCTACAGATTCTAGAAATAACATTACCAAGCGTGGAAAAAAGTCTAAGCCAAACCTACTGTACAAAACTACATAAAGATGCCAATTATACATACACATCCTGATTTTCTGTGAGCAAACAAATATGGGAAAATGGAAGCCCACACCATAAACAAACATACTGGCTAGATTGGATTTTGAGTCATTTCCTTTTTCTTTGCTACATTAACATTCACTATATGCATATCTGAGTTCTTATCAAAACTCTGATTTTTATATACACATGCTAAAAAAAAGAGCACCAAGCCCCATGCTGTAAGTGAAATAACTTAAAAATAAACAGAATTAATGCCGAGAATTAATTACTAAAGTGCAACACATAATTCACTATAAACTACTACCAACAAATCAAGCAACGCAAAAGTTTGAATCCCCCTCCAACAATTCCTCACCCTTACATCCTCTACATCAGGGGTAGGCAACCTATGGCACGCGTGCCGAAGGCAGCACGCGAGCTGATTTTCAGCGGCACTCACACTGCCACCGGACCAGGGCGCTCTGCATTTTAATTTAATTTTAAATGAAGCTTCTTAAACATTTTAAAAACCTTATTTACTTTACATGTAACAATAGTTTAGTTATATATTATAGATTTATAGAAAGAGATCTTCTAAAAACGTTAAAATGTATTATTGGCACGCAAAACCTTAAATTAGCTTGAATAAATGAAGACTCGGCACACCACTTCTGAAAGGTTGCTGACCCCTGTTCTACATTATCTTCAGCTCCCCTACTCCCCCTGAAAAGCAAATTACTGATTCACATCAGCTGCTGCTAATTAATAGCATAAATAGAACTATAGGAAACATAGAATGAACAGAATTACTATCATGCTCAACTTGAATCTTTAACAGGGGGTGGAGGGGAATTCCTTGAAGCATGGCAACTGCTCTTAAAGCAAAGGAAAATATGAAGGCCTTGATCCTACAAGTCCAGGTGTGATGCAGAGTAGGGAATGCAAGGTGGGTTGCACTATCAAGCCTGAGTGAACACATAGGTGCAAGTGTGGTTAAACACTAGGCAAAGACGTCTAAAATGACTGAAAATAAGTTTCAAGAGCTTTTTCTGCTGACCTCTTACTGTGATAAAAATGGATTGGGTATAGGGCATGGGCATGTCAGAGAACACCTAGTGTGATGCTCATCAAGTTAATGAGCAAATTAGCAGCGCACTTTTCTCTCTATTCTTACACCGGCTTCTGTGCAGGAGTGACAAAGCAGCTGAGCATTAGTGCTCCCATTAATGCTGCACTCCCCTCCCTGTCCTTGAGCTTATTATACGTGTAACACTCTACACATGTCCTGTATAAAATCAAGCTTTAAGGGCCAGATTTTCAAAAGAGCTCAGCTCCCCAGCAGGAACCTATATAAATGGCAAGAGTGGATGTGCAGCTAAGAAAACAAATATAAAACTAAGAGTAAGCATACATATGAAATATATATTCTCTCAAGTTCACTATATCAGAGGAAATATAGTTCTATGAAGAAACCCCCCCTAAACCTGATAACAGAAGCTAGTAAGCCGGCTTGTTATACCCTCATCAACAGTCCACATCCTCCAAGATAAGTCAGTACCCCTAATGTACCACACTGGAATAATTTTAAGGAAAACTTCTCTTGCCTGAGTCCATTGACTTGCCCAGCACAGGTTTATTTTGTTGTTTCCTAGAACTGACAGGTGGAATTTTTCCTCGTAATTAAGTCCCCACCTCCACTCCCAAACGGGATGTTGTTTCTAATTCTCTCTCTCTCTCTCTCTCTTTGGATATTACATTTTTAAATGTATTCAATATGTTTTGAGCTGCTATAACAACATTCTGGTTGTCTTACTTCCAAACTGAATGTGAGTTTCCTAGGAGAAATGTATAGAAAGTGCAAATATAATGGCTATAGCAATAAAACAGTAGAGCCCTCCAAAAAGCATTATAAGCTCACAAGTTTGAAAGTAGCTGAAAAACTAGGATAATTTAAAACTGTTGGAGCATATCACTTTGGACAATCTCTTAGAGAGCCACAGTCATCCATGCTGAGACTTTCTAAAAATTGAAATAAAATAGTTAATTTTAAATTATTTTACCTGGTACCTGCCAGAAACCTGATTTCAATTTTTAACTAAATGCATTTTTCACTCAGAGCCAAAAATCCAAAAAGGCAAATCAGCTGGTTTCTACAAAATGCTCAGTTTAAAAAATAATTGTCCTCTCTTAGAAAATAGTCAAAATGTTGCTCTTCATACTTCAGTCACCAGAACCGCACTAACTCCACTAAAACCATATAAACTCCAGAATCTATTCAAAGTGCACAGTTCTTTGGCTGCCAGTTTCCCCATCTGCGTCCACTGGTCCCGTACCATTTCCAAACAGAGAACTTGCAAGCAGCAGTGTGAAGCTCACAGCTGTTGGACAGAGGTGAAGAGTGTTGTATGAAAAAGTTTCAGACTTTTCATTTAAACATGTACTTAATCACAAATCACCTAAGTCCATTACTGTATTTTGCCAAGCTTTTGCCAATAAACGTCTATTTAAATTGCAAGGTAAAAGTCTTATTTAATACTATATAAGAGTTTGGGGCGTATGAATACAGGTTTTATAGCTTCTCAGTTATGTAAAATGCAGGTTCTCTAATAGAAAAAATGTTCCTTTTCTATCCATTGCAAAATATTCTCATTTCTATTGGAACAACTTCAGATCTTGCATCCAACTCCTGATACTATCTCTGTTTTTAATACAGCAACCATTACAATAGTATCTAAGCCCTGAGGCATATATATGCAATCAGGACCAAAAGTTGCTTAAAAGACATTAGCTTATGCAAGGATACAAAAGCTAGAGACCCTTGTGTCCGGGAACTCCCCTCGTTTGCAATTGCTGCAGTGAGTCTCCACAACTCACCATGATGAGATAGGGAATGGGGCCTGTACCCATATGGTAGAGTTCTAAAGAGTTTTTATATTTATTTATTTATTTAGATATCAGTCCTATATAAACTCCACACCAAATGGAGCACATTGAAAGCTCTGTGCACCCTGGACGGACATTTAAAAACAGTAATAATACAGGAGATATAATGTAAAAATTAACCAAGGCAGCAGTACTTCTTCCTCACACCCAGTCTCTTACTCATTAGATCGCATCTTTCACATGACCAGCACAGACTAAAACCACCACCAAGCAAATCCCAGCTTCAACTGCCTCTTCTCAGCCCTTCATCAACATCCTGAAAACAGATGGGCTTCACAGCATGCCAAGAATGTCAACATATGCAGACTATTTCAGACCTTGGGGGATAGAGCATTCCAAAGGAAAGGGTCCTTTAAAGAGAATGCTTTGCAAGCAGACCCTATCTTTTACAATGGGGAGAATCAAGATCAGAGGATTTTACTGATCACAACTGTGGCAATATGGCCTGGAAAGAGAGGCAGTCTCTCTCAGGTAGGCAGGTCCCAAGACATTTAGGACTTTATAGATCACATCATTCCCTTACACTCCACATGGAAACAGACAGCCAGGCAGTGCAGATTACGGAGCACTGATAACACATTATGCTACAAGAAGAATGACACTTTCTGAACCAGCTAGAATGTCCAGATACAAACTGATAATCTTCCAGAAGGTCCAGATGGCCTAAAACAGTGTGGCTCTGTCTGTGTCACATTGCATATGAGGCAGGGACAGATCAGGTCCACTGCTCTTCCCCTAATCCAGAAGTATAGGCTACGGCCTTTCTGCAAGGGTGTGCCATGCCCTACTTCTAGATTGGAGATATAAATTACATGCCCCATCACTTTTGCAATTCTAGGGGACAAAGTCCTATTCCATAGGATTTGCTAACAGGTTCAAGATTTGGCCATTAGAAAACTATAAAATATAATGTTACCACTGACTCATTGATCAGGAAAATCACATTACTATAATAATTGCATTATGTATTAAACTTACTATTTCTTTCTGCGCCACAAGGAAGAACAAAGTGCTACTTTCTCTGTAATTTCTATGCTTGAACCTGAGTCCCTTAGCCTCCATGAGCCACATGTGTGACATGCTTTGCTCATCATTGCAACCAATTCAAGAATGAAGGGGTTAACAGAAGCAATGAATAATACAACTTCAACTGGTTAATTTTTTTTAAAGCACAGAGATTTACATTTTTTGATACCTAAAGGTCTTCTTTTCTGTGTCAGAGTGTCAGTTTCTTCTGTTGACTAAATGCTGAAATCTAAAAACTTGATCTAACACTGCAATAAAGACAAGCCATTTCCTTTCAGATAAGCCTAGCTCGATATGCTGCAAAATAACACTTGAGCAGCACAGAGTATTTGGATTAGCAGCACAGAGCTGCTGCATCCCAACTGCATTACTAGCATGAGCATCAGCAGTACTCAAGCTTCAACCCATATCCTATGACAGGCCAGCTAGCTCAAGTTTAAAACTCCTCTCAAGGAATGATGCACTCCAGAAACTATAGGACTATTTTAAACTGTGCAAAGAACATGAGAAGTCAGTCATAGAGCTAAGGAACAGTGAGAGGTGACCATGCTCTTACCTAAACACACTCGACCTGTTCCATCCAATGTCAGGCCTTCTGGACACTCACAGTGAAATGATCCTCTGCTGTTAACACAACGTCCATTGGGACAAACACCCGGGAAAACATCACACTCATTTACATCTGATGTGAAATGAAGCACAAAAAAAAGTTGAAGTTCTTAATTTATTAAAGTAGCTACAGCCTTATTGAGGATTTAAAGTTATGTCACAGTAATCAAAATATTTTCAGTTATACAATATTAGGATCTGAAGAATGTTCTTTCTTACACTTGGCTGCCAACTGCCTCCTAGGGGTTGTTCCAACATCTATGAATCACCATGGTATAAACACACCCCACCCACATTTCCTTTTTTGTGGAAAGGTCTCCTGCACTGGGGGTGAGGGTGGATAAAGCAACAGCGATTCCACTTATTTAGGGGGAAACCCGAGGGTGCTCAAGTTTCAATCTGCTCTGTACCATCAGAACAAAGATTTCCTTGATTTCCTTTAGCTCCTCAAATACCTTAGGGTAGGGGAACACTTTTCAACAGTCACCGTTGCCTGTGATGACAACCACCAAATGTCCATTTGATTAACTTCTCCAAAAACAAGGATACAATGTAATGAATCCTCTTTATCCAGTTTAAAAAAAAAATGAGTAAGAAAGAATTACTTTACCTTCACAGGTAACTCCCTTAACTCTGGCAAATCCTCTTGGGCAAGCTGCATCTGGAAATAAAAAAAAGGAACAATTATTTTCAGAATTATACGACTATAATAGTTAATCATAATCAGAAACGTTGTGACCTTCCCCCCCTCAAATTTATATTAATGGCCTAACAAAGCGGAACAGTGGCATATTCTTAGTATTAAGGGCCCATTTAAAAAGCAAGAGCAGAAATGCCCTGATGTTGTCTCAGTAGTGGGTGGCATGACTAGCTCAATGATGCAAGGGCATATAAATTAATTCTGTCTCTTTCCTATTTGTCCAACTCCTTAGAGTAACTGCTGTGATCCTTCCTTTTTCACACATCGGGAGCTCAGACAATATTCCTGCTTTCAGTCTCCAGTCCCAGAAGATATTAAGCTCTGTGATTTAGAAATTATGCTATCTTACAAGCAGCAATAGTAGAGAAACAAGGTGGGTGAGCTATAGAGCCCCGTAAGGTGGAAAGGTCCGAGAGCTTGGGCTGCAGCCTGACCTTGAACATCTACACTGCAATGAAGCAGCCCCTTAGCTTGAGGCCTGTGAGCCTGAGTCAGCTAGCATGAGCCAGTCGCTGGTGTCTAACTGCAGTCTAGACATATCCAGAGTCTCACAGCTAAATACAAGGTGGAACAGATTGTTTAGCATAAGTCGTTAACACATATTTCAAGGGACCATTCAAGGTGAAGTAGCCCATGAACACTCTTCCAGTCATAAGGGGAAAAGGTTGGGGGGCAGGGAAGGCAACTGGCGGGGTGATGTTAATGAGTTACAGATTATTGTAATAAGCCATAAATCCAGTGTCTCTATTCAATCCATAATTTTTAATGTCTAGCAAAGTTATGAGCTGAAGCTCCCAGGTTTGTTTTTTGAAAGTGCTGTGCAGGTATCCTTTGAGGATACACACTGAGAGGTCAGATATATAGTGATCGCTTTGTGAAAAGTGTGCACCCACAGCTGATATGGTGTTTTTGTCTTATTTTCCTGTGTGACTTTATTCAACAGCACAACGGTTGTCTGGTTTCACCCACATAGTTGTTATTGGGGCATTTTGTGCACTGAATCAGGTACACTACATGTTGTGATAGGCATGTGTAGTACCCATCTATCTTGAGAGGTGTGTCAAGGGAGGTGTTGATCATTGTAGCAGTGGAGATATGTCTACCAGTTTTGCATTTGTTGTTCTGTCAGTGTCTGGTACCACTTTGAGTTGGTGTGTCCTGGTCTATGGGGAGCTTGCTTTTGATGATGAGCTTGGAAAGGTTGGGGGGTTATTTCAAGGCCAAAAGAGGAGGTTCAGGAAAGATTTATTTCAGGATGGGATCCCCATTAAGTATGGGATGTAGTTGTTTGTAATACATATGGGTTCCAGTGCGGGGTAGTAAGTGACAACTAGGATGCGTGGTCAGAGAGGGTTTTATTTCTGTATTGAAGCAGGTTCCCTCAGCTATTTGGGTGGCCTGCTCCATGATGCAATCTACTTCTCTGGTGGAGTGTCCTTGGTGAAGGTGGTTTGGAGTGTGTTAAGGTGTATATCCCTGACTTTCTCCTCGGAGCATATTTTGTGGTATCTGAATACCTGGATTTAGATAAACAGATGTTGTGGTGTGTATGGGGTGGTTACTGGATCTGTGAAGTTAGGTGTGGTGATCTGTGGGTTTCTTGTATGTATTTGTCTGTAAGGTTCCATGGTTGAAGCCGATTGTTGTGTCCAGGAAGTTGATGCTACTGTGGAAGTGTTCCAGAGAGAGTTCAATGAACGGGTAGTGGCTGTATAAGTTGTGGTGGAAATCTCTGAGGAAGTTTAGGTCGTCTGTCCAGAGGATGAAAATATTATTGATGCATCTCAAGGATATCAGTAGTTTCATGGTGCATTTGTCCAAAAATTCTTCCTCAAGGTGGCACATAAAGAGGTTGGCATATTGCAGAGCCATCCGAGTATCCATGGCTGTTCCCATGGTTTAGCCAAAAGCATTTTTTGTTGAATGTAAAATTGTTCTGGGTGAGGATGAGTTTGGCGATGTGTGTGCAGTGGCTATCTGAGAATTGTCCATTGTCGTGTAAATATTTGAGGCAGCCAGCGAGTCCATCATTGTGAGGAATGTTGGTGCAGGGAGGGAGGTGACATTCATGGTGGCAAGGATGGTGTTCTGAGGGAGGTTGTTAATGTTGTGGAGTTTGTGGAGAAAGTCAGTTGTGTCCTGGAGGAAACCGGCCCTTTTCCTGTTGAGTGGTTTTAAGATGGTTTCTGAGTCCCAATATTCCTTCCGTAAGAGTGCTGTGGCCAGATATGGTGGGTGTCCCAGGGTTCCTCAACCATGATGACTAAATTAACAAGGCTAATGGACTACTCTCTGACACCACATACTATAAAGAATTCAGAGACAATCCCACACCACAATTTAACCAGGACTTTAAGGATATCATTAAATCCTTCCCCAAACAACTTCAAGAGAAACTCTACAAACTCATCCCCCAAGAACCCACCCCAAGAACCTTATACATGTTTCCCAAGATATACAAACAAGAGAACCAAGGCAAAACCACTCAGTACATTCTCAAATGAACTCTCACGGGAAAATGCTAAAAGGCAAAAACACCATATCAGCCGTGGGTGAACACTTCAAAAAGTGAAATCAGAGACTGAATAGAGACACTTGATTTATGGCTTATTATAACAATCTATAACCCACTAACAATCCTCCCCCACACCTGCAGCAGCCTCCCTCCTCCCCATGACTGGAGGGGTATTAGCAGGCCACTTCACCTTGAATGGTTAACTACTTATGCGAAACAATATGTTCCACCTTGTACTTAACTCTGAGTTACTTTCCCAGATCTGAAGAAGGGCTCTATGTAAGCTGGAAAGTGTCTCTCTCTGACCAACAGAAGTTGGTCCAAAAAAGGATATTACCTTAACATACCTCATCTCCCTAATATCCTGGGACCAAGATGGCTAAAACAACCCTGCATAAAGCAGCAGTAGTGTCAGTACAAAGGTTGCTTGTTTTTAAATACCTGCGTTTTTGGACTTTTCCAAAAGCATACAGATTTTTAACTAGATATTTCTCTTCTTTGCTATCCTTACCTTTGCCCACACACATAGACACGCTATGGAGAGAATGAAAACTCATCCCTGTAGAAATTAATTAAAAATGTAATTTACAGGTGGACTTCATGGTTACAAAGGGTTCACACAGTGAGGGTTAAAAGTTACATTAACCAACTGTTCTCATTTTATTATTCTTCTACTGAAAAATACTCTGATGAGAAAGATTATTCAATTGAGGCACAATTATTTTACCCAGTGATACATCTATCCTTCCCCCTGAAAGCTGGAAGACATTACAGCCTAGAACCATACCTAATTCACATCGCTCACAAGGGCTGCCCCAAGCAGCTCCTAAAGTAGCACAACATTCTGATTTTAGTGTAGCACCATTAATGTTTACTTCACAGCGACTGTCTTGGATGTTCAGCCAGCACGTTCCTTTCAGACTATCTGCAGTGGATTAGAAAAGAATGGGAGCTGTCAATCAAAAAAAGAGTTTATTTTCAAATCTGTTTAAGGTAAAGAACATTTATCAAAAAGGAAGAGTTATTCAATTTCTTATCTCTACACCCTCAGAAATACATATATTTCTGAATATAGTGGATGCTATACTCCATTATACATCTTTAACAGATCTATGGTTAGAGCATTTAACTTATGTCATAAGATTATTTTTCTTAGTACAAATATGATTTAAATATTCAAAAGGGTAGGTGTGACGTTGTGCAGTCTATATGGTTTTATAAAAACATAATAAGAAGTGAATATAATGTAACTGGAATATACTTCATGCAAAAGGTCTCTTGTAAGGTATCATTACAAAGCTTATAATCTACTGAGTGTGATCATCCTATTTGTATAAATGTACCACTCTTGTATCTAAAACTAGAAATATGAAATATAACTCTGAGGGCCTATAGTAATTATGCAAAGTGTGGGCCATTAATAGTGGTTTGGAATCTTGATGACTCCTATTAACCAGGACCATTGTCTGCCGATGGCTGTGTTTACCTGTTAGTCTTACTGTATATGTGTGTGCTGGCAAGTGGGTAATGAAGTCTTGCAGTGACATGTGATCATGTCACCTGACCTGGAATCCATCTTTAACCTGGGTGCTTTTCCAGTGGGGGGGGGGAGGGTGGAAACCCAGAGGGACAAAGGGTACCCGCCTTATGCAAAAGATATATAAAGGGGTGGAAGAGAACAAGTGGGGAGAGGAGCCATCATGAAGAATCCCCTAGCTATCACCTGAGCTGGAACAAGAGCTGTACCAGGGGAAAGAATTGTGCCCAGGCCTGGAAGGTGTCCAGTCTGAGAAAAAACTTACTGAAGCATCTCTGAGGGTGAGATTATCTGTATTCAGTTTAATTAGACATCGATTTGTGCATTTTATTTTATTTTACTTGGTGACTTACTTTGTTCTGTCTGTTACTACTTGGAACCACTTAAATCTTACTTTCTGTATTTAATAAAATCACTTTCTACTTAGTAATTAACTCATAGTATATATTAATACCTAGGGGAGCAAACAATTGTGCATATCTCTCTATCAGTGTTATAGAGGGTGAACAATCTATGAGTTTACTCTGCATAAGCTTTATACAGGGTAAAATGGATTACTTTGGGTTTAGACCCCATTGGGAGTTGGGCATCTGAGTGCTATAGACAAGGACACTTCTGTGAGCTGTTTTCAGGTAAACTTGCAGCTTTGGGACAAGTAATTCAGACCCTGGGTTTGTGTAGGAGCAGACGGGAGTGTCTGGCTCAGCAAGACAGGGTGCTGGAGTCCTGAGCTGGCAGGGAAAACAGGAGCAGGGGTAGTCTTGGTACATCAGGTGGCAGCTCCCAAGGGGGTTTCTGTGATCCAACCCGTCACAGTAGGCATAAATAAAATGTTATAGACCAGATTCTGATGTCTCCTATATCCATGTTAAATCAAAGTAAATCCTGCCCTACTGAAGTCAATGGGGATTTTGCCATTGACTTCAATAGGACCAGGATTTCACCCACTGTTTGTTGTGCTCCCAGAACACAAAGTTGTGCAGTATTGTTAGAGCTGCCAATGATGCCTAGACACCCCAGAGGGGGAAGATGGAGTCAGAGTCCTTCACCCTGTCATGCCTATTAATAGCGGGAGGCCATGCCCTTTAAAAGGTGTAGAAGAGATTGCCTCAGAGTCATTTTGTGTAAATTTGGTTTTAGTAGCACTATTGGGGGGAGAGATAGCTCAGTGGTTTGAGCATTAGTCTGCTAAACCCAGGGTTGTGAGTTCAATCCTTGAGGGCCACTTAGGGATCTGGGGCAAAATCAGTATGTAGTCTTGCTAGTGAAGACAAGGGGCTGGACTTGATGACCTTTCAAGGTCCCTTCCAGTTCTAGGCGATAGGTATATCTCCATTTATTTATTTATTTATTTATAATTTTTATTTTATCAGAAGCATTTTGAATTCCTTTGTCCACTGTAGGCAAAACTCCTCCAGCAAATACTGTTCTGGTGGTATATCTGAGAAACTGCTATATTCAAAATGATTTAAACTATACAGCTAACAGGTGATTTCCCTCATATCAGCTACATCTGGATCTTCCAGCCAAAACTTGCAAGGCTTATCTTATTTCAGCCTATGAGTCAATTTCCTTTATTTTACACAATCTCTCTTGCAGAGACAAAATTTACAAAGGGTAGTCACTCTGACTTTTTCCTCTGGTGAGAAAGTTATTTATTACCCACCATCAAAGCATTCTTTCTGCCACTCGCATCTCTTTGATTCTAACTTGAAATAAAAAAAAGTATCCAGGCTACAGGCAGATGGCAGCCTACTGCTTTGTGCACTACGGTTGAATGGTGTCTGAATTTCATAAACCATAACTCAGAAGTGCATAGAAAGTTATTTCAAAGAGAACAAATGACAGTATTCCTATTGTGTGTATATTTCCCAAAATGGCAATGTAGCATTTATACCACCAGCCAAGTACACCATCTTAAAAAAAAAAAAAAAATTTAGTCTCCTTTCTCAGTAGGTGATTGACTACAACTCCATTATCAGAATTGTCCTCCCTGGATACATTCATTTGGGAATACTATTAATGTGAAAGTAAAATGAACCAGTGGCTAAAAGTAGCTTTTTAAAACAGTGTTTATGATAGTTGCAGAACTGCCATCCTTTAGAGACCAAAGTCCTCTCTCCACAAAACAGATAAACCGGACCCATCCATTCTAGGGTGATAGTGAAATTCAGCAACAGTGCTACAGTCTGGCCATTGGTAGTGGTGCACTAAAACAATAAAATTAGCTTCGGTACAATATTGTTAGCATTATTCCAACACAACTGTTATACACTTTCACTTAAATGCCATGTGGTGTGCTACAATTACATTTTAAATAACTTCTATCATCATTAATAAGGTTAAAATTTTCTCATGGTTATTTTTAGCAAAAGTCATGGCTAGGTCACGGGCAATCAACAAAAATTCACGGAAGCCCGTGACCTGTCTGACTTTTACTAAATATAATCAGGGGGCCGGTCCTGACAAGGGGGACAACTGAAGCCTGAGACCTGAGTGGGGGCATGAGAGCCCAAGCCCTGTTGCGAAGAGGCAGGGAGTCCAGCACCCACCGCCGTGGCAACTGACAGCCCCAGGGCCTCTGCTACAGCCCCAGGGCTCAGAGCTCTGGGGCCCCCAATGCCTGTGGCAGCTGACGACTTTGGGTGCCCCTGACGCCTACAGTGGCTGGGAGCTCTAGCCCTTGGGCTGACAGCTCCAGCCCCGTTGCCCTGGGCGGAAAATATCACAGAGGGCTCTGAAAGTCACAGAATCCATGACTTCTGTGACATCATCTTATCCTTAATCATTAAGGGAAGAAAAAAAGAAAAAACCCTCAGATCACTCATGTCATAAGGACTGATTCTGATCTCTGATATCAGCATAAATCAGGGGTAGCACCAGAGTAAAATTGGTGTGAGATCAGTATCATGCTGATATATCTGTATTTGTCTACTTATTTCAGTCTCATTAGATTCTCTTTTTCACTATATCAATACACTTTCACATTACTGTCATATCAGAGAAGCATTTCTGCTATAAATTAGCTTATCAGCACACACTCCTCTCCATTTGTAGCATTATAGTGTCAAAGCTGACAGGGGCACACAGCAAAGAACAGTGGGGCAAGAGAGTATTGGTACATTCAGGACCCAGGCCTTTCATTGTAGGGATGAGGTCAAGGGAAAAAGTTGTTTCATTAGCTTATTGGTTTTTCAAACTGCATATATTTAGGTTTGGCAGAATTTGATTTTTATTCCTTTTTAAATATTTTTGACAGATAATATTGATTTTTAAGCATTTTTTGTTTTTGTCAATGTCCATATTTGCAGGAAATTTCATAGGTGTGCGGATCAGACAATTATTTAATGACAGATGCTGAGATTCAAAAAGTTAAAGTGTTACAATGATTAATACACAAATTGGCAACAGCAGCTGTCAAAAATATACAAAGTATGTTAAAATCAAACTCCAATAAGTTCTCAGGCAGCAGTTTTCTTATTTTGCCAGTCTGTAAATTTTGATCATCATCAATGGAAATATTTTTTCAGTGGTTTGAGTGTGTACAGTGAAATTGATGTTTACAGATATCTACTGACAAAAATCCAATCCTTTCAAGCCTACTTATATTTAACAAAAGTGTTTATCAAGTTTTTTTTTCAGAATAAAAGAGCTCTGTCCTTTAATCCTTACATAGGAATAACCAAGGTCAAATTCCCTTTCTTGCAACACTACTGAAGCCAATGGCAATTTTGCCTGGCTAAAAATGATAGGATTAGGCCCTAATTTTGTAAATCCGTATTTGTCAATTTTGCTTTGCCTCCAAACCACTTTTGCTCCTACATAAATACTCTAATTGTTACATAAATGCTCTAAATCCTGACACAGACAGAACCCAGATCAAAGTCAGTGGAAGTTTTACCTGTTTGAGGACTTCATGATTGGGTCCATCATACTCTCTTTCAAGTTAAGTTATTAATGTATTGAATGTATGTATATATTGTTTAAACCATATCTGGCTACTCCTTCCAATGTTTGTCCATTTTCATATTCCAAACATTAATGTCTTTCATTCACTTTAGGGCCAGTTTCCGCCACAATTACTGAAGCTAAGTAGACTTCCAAATAATACTAAACAAATCAACAGGACTACTTATGTAGTAAGGTCCAAATCAATATAAGCATTGGTCCTTAATTATTTCACATCAGTGTTGCATCTGGAAACATGAAAATGCTTAAAAAATAATCAGACAAAGCGCATGGATGAGTGTGGTGAGGTTCACATGAAGGAAAGAACACAACCTCTTAGCTAACCACAGATGCGCCAAAATAAAAAATGCATAAGCCACTTCTGCTACCTGGGAATCTAAGAAGTCCAGGGTCCAAAAATAACCTTAGATTGCAAACCTTTTTGGTAAGAGATGGACACACCAACCCATCAGATGAACAATCATAAACTCTTCTCAATTCCTTAAATTCCTTCTCCCTGCTAACTGTCTTTTCTGGACTGTGTGTCTGACAAATCCTTCTCGTCCAGGTTCCTCTCTCAACTAAGCACTGGAAAGGCAAGGAAACTGCAATATCAGGATCAAACAAATTGGAGACTTGGAGCTTTGTGTCATCCTAACACCACTGGGACTCTAGCCCAATTCCTCTCACAAGATCCCCTACGGGCCTCAAATAAATATTGCACAAGTGGGGTGACAAAATGGAAGCTTGTGAGCACTTAAGGTGGATGAGGGTCAGCCAAACACCATGCTTTCAGACCTTTCAGAAAGGTAGGAACAGAGCCATTGGTGAATGTCCCAAAAGCCAGATTCTGCAGCTGTGAGAATGACACCTTGTGGCAACTATCTCAAAGGGTGTTGCTAGATCTAACAAAATCAATGACACTTGACTTTTTTTCCATTTCCTGGAGATCATCAATCAAGGACATAAATATGATACATATTTTATCCCCAAATCATTGCAATACCTGTTACCAGATAGACAAAGATCCAGGAAGAGTGTTCCAGATGAATCCAGAACTCTCTTGACATGTCCTACTTAATATCCTTCCCCAAAAAAGGAAGGTGTGAGACAGTGCAGTAATTGGGGAGGCCAACAACATTTAATTATGGCTGTATAAGCAACAGACTAACCACCCTTTGGTTAAACTGACATCTAGCCCACTTGGAGAGAAGCAATAACAATATCTGTCAATAAACCTCCCCATTGGTTCTCACCAATCATAAAATGCATGGACCCATAGTAGCCTGTACCTGTGTAGGTGAAATAGTATCAATGCAATTGTTACGTTTGTGTCCTCTGCTCCGATGGAAACAGGCAAACTTGTCTGGATTTGATCAGTGTTATTCAGAAAGCAAGTCCAAAATGCCTCACAGTCAGATATGCTAGTCTACTACCAAGTACAAATTACCAGGACTCTCTTGTTTATTTCTCAGTTTCTTTAATCAATGTGATCAATTCCCTTTTTGTTAATAACAATAAAAAAAATCAAACCAAACAAACAACACATCTATACACTCACCAATGCAAATCAATCCAGTAGAATCCAGTTTACTGCCAAGTGAACACTCACAATTGAAAGAACCAAGATTGTTCCTGCAGGCGCCGTTGACACATGGGTTGATTTCACATTCATTTATATCTAAAATCCAGAAGGAAAAGGTACCATTAGGACAGCCATGCATTTCTGGAAAATATTATGCTGTATAAATGAAGCCATGAACCACGATATGCCAGAATGTCTGGTAAACTTGGCTTTTTTACTTTTTTTTAGATGAGGTACACAGTATGCTGGGGCAAGCACTGTGTATGTATGTGCATGTGTAAAGAAGTATTTGTATATTTTGTAAGTGTTAATTAAATGTCGCTTTCTTAGAAAGGCCAGAAACTTCCAAGAACTTGGACTAAAACATTTTCCAGAATAATTTATAATTGTCCTGTGAGAAATCAAAATCCTTTTTCCATGGAAAGCAATGCATTCCCAGCCACAACACACTGTGCACAAACAAAGGCCTTATTGTTCCTGTCATCTAGGCTCCATGAGGCTTTGGAAGAATTAAGAAAACCTTGTCAGAAACAAAGTATTACAATGCTGGCTGCAATTCCATAGTCCTGGAAAGTGCTCAAGAAAGAAGACTGAAACTGTAATATTCTAAATAGTATTCCACTCCAGCTACTCTTCTTCTCACTTTCACCCACATGGGTTTTTTTAAGCCCGTCCACATGTAAGAATAAGACTCCTGCTGTCAGCATTAGCCTTTTTTAAAAAATGAAATTACTTTTTAAATAATAAAAAATAAATACCAGCAAATTCTTCCTAACAACCACCAATTATGTCTTTTTGCAATTCACCAATTTTGTTTTAGATTTGGATCCTAAATCAAATTAGGCATCCTAATCCTAACAGATAGTTCCTGTCATGGGTCACGAATGAAAAGTTTGGGTGCATGCTTATGTTCTTAAATAGTGATATACAAATAATGCCAAGCCCATAAACCTAAAACAGCCTGACACAAATTAATTAAAAATTAAATAAAGTACCTAAGAAAGTATTGGAAACAGGAAACATATCAATGGCTGATTTTCAAGAGAAAACAAACTATTCCGCTTATTTTATAGAAGTAGTACAAAAGGTTCCATTTTCACATCTAGAAATCTGAAACCTTTAGGAAACTGATTTCTCTCTCCATCCCCCTAAAACATACTGTACTGAGGGACAAACCCACTCTCTTTAATTAATAGGACTGTTCAACTAAATAAAGTGATCAGGACTTGGCCCTTGATATAAATGGTTTTTGAATAGTGACAATGCTTTATGCTAGTATACAGAGCAGCTGCTTTTGAGAATAAATTCAATATTCTTGTTCCCATATGACTAGCAGGAACAAAGAATTTGGTGGAGGCAGATCACAGAGTGATGCTGGAGATACCTTAAATATTCACCACCTGCTAAATGATTCTCAAGATAGAATTAACTTTGGAGAACCTACACGTAATGTACCTCTGTAAACCTTGTTTTCAATGGCTATACATTCTTTAAAACTGAGAAAACAAACAGGGAGATGAGGGTATCTAAACTATGGTAGGACATGTAGCTTCTCCCTTTCAAAAGGGCTACCAGGAGAAACAGAGCAGTCTTCTTTTTCGCTATTCATATAGTATATTACATATGCATATATGTATATTACACACACAAATACAATAGACGATATTAAGGTTGCATAGACAAGCACTCTAACGTTGCACAGAAAACCTTAATTCTGGCATTTCCTAACTTTAATTTGTGCATACTGGTTGTGCATACTGTCCACTGTGCTACAATCTTTACTTATATGATCACATACTATTTTGTTCCCCAGGAACCCTGCCTCATTCAGTGCACCAGGATGGATAGCGCCCACTTGATGAACAGCTATTCAATATTTTATTTTATCCTTGCTGTGCAGGTGTGTAGCCCTGCATCTTATTTACTGCACACTATTCAAACCCTGCTCTGAAGAGTGAATTATTAATTTCCTCATGGGCTTTTCTATGGTGTTCAGTATCTGTTAGTCTTTAAGGTGCCACCAGACTCTTTGTTGTTTCTATGGTGTTCAGCACTCGAATATTTCAATGCTTCAACAAATATTAATAAATTTACTTTCACAATGCCCTCGTGAGATAAAGGATGGTGTTATTACCTTCCTTTTATAGCTGGAAAACTGAGGCACAGAAGGCATGTCTACATTGCACACTAAACCTGGACTCTGACTCAGGTCTGAACCCAAATCCTTTTTTTGTCCACTCACAAATCAGCATCTCTCAGGTCTGCAAGCACTCAGGACCGGGTCCTAGGGCCCTGCTAGTGGGTGGGTTCAGACCCAGAGTCCTACTGAGACTTGGGTCCAAGTCCCGTCATTTTGTAGTATGCACACAGGTCAAGCCACAGCCCCAAGTTAAAGTCTGCATAGTGCAGTACGGACATGTTAGCATGACTCAGTCTCAGTCTCTCCCTATAGAGACTGAGGGTCCAGCAACTATAAACTCAGGTTTACAATGCAGTTGTGGATGCTCAAGCGTGGGCACGGAAACTGAGTCCACAAGCCCAGATCCCACGGACTCAAGTTTACAATGAAGTGTAGATGTGCCCAGACATATAAAGCTAAAAGTTTCTAATTATTGTAGGTGCTCAATGTGAGATGCCTACGGCCTGATTTTTCAGAGTAGTTAGCATTATAGAGCACTTTATATGTTCACAGCACATCTCCCACTGATGTCAGCTGCAAGTGTTCAGAACTTCTACAAACCAGACTAATGGTCTGAAGATAGGCACCCAAGGAACACACAATTAGTGGCCATCATGAAGTTTGGTTTAAGTGACTTGCCTAGCATCACACAAGAACTCTGTGTCAGAGGCAGGGATAGAAACCAATTCTTCAGGGAAACATTCAGCTTCCTTAACAATGAGACCCCCCTTTCTCTTCCTGCAATAGCCTTCCACATTCACTACACACTTTCCAACTTCTGCAACAAATGAGGCAGGGATCCTACAGACAACAGTCTCATTCTCCACACAACCTGATTCACCCCTAGAGTAGGTCCATACGTGAACTGAAAGAGGCAGAGGTCTTGTTGAAAAAAAGTATGTAACTTATATGTAGTATGCGACTGTATCATAAGGCATGTGCACTGCACTGGGATGAATTAAGGTTGCACAGGAACCTTAATTCTAGTATTTCCTAGCCTTTGAGTGGCTGACTTTGCAACCTTAATAATGTTATTTTAACATATTTTTGGTGTGCAACTTCCTAGGTTTTTAAAAAAGTAAATTGAAAAAACAAATTCCTTCATCTGTAATAATATTGACGCCCACACAGATCATCAGCAAAATTGGAACCTTTAGATCAGGGATGGGCAAACTTTTTGGCCCGAGGGCCACATCTTGGTGGGGAAATTGTATGCAGGTCCATGAATGTAGGGCTGGGGCAGGGGTTTGGTGTGTGGGAGGGACTGCAGGGTGTGGGAGGGGGCTCAGGGCAGGGGGTTGGAGTGCAGGAAGGGTGTGGCAGGGGGCTCAGGGCAGGGGGCGCCTGCAGGCAAGGGCAGTGCAAGGAGCCCTCTGGCCTCCCACCCCACCCCCAGGGGCCATAGGGTCATAGTGCTGGCTGCTTCCAGGAGTGGCACGGGGCCAGGGTAGGCAGGGAGCCTGCCTTAGCCCCACTGCGCCACGGGGTTGGCAATCCCACAAGCCGGATTGAAAGCCCTAACGGGCCGGATCCAGCCCGCAGGCCGTAATTTGCCCTCCCCTGCTTTAGATCCAGGCCACAAACCTCTGCCACTTGACCTAGAGAAGTAACTGATGGCAGTAGTAGGTTGCCATCCTCTAAATGGACTAGCACTAGTGAGGAATCACACAAGCTTCCAGAGGGTTTACACAGATATTTGCTGACAGCAGAGCAATAGTGAAATTCAGGAATCTTGGATCCTATACCAAACTCTCTCTCCCCACACTTTCCTCCACTTGCACACAAATACTCCTACCACCCACATTCCCCATCCTCACTGGCTCCAAGTCCCAATCTCCTTCCTGTACCTTCTCATTCTATTTGTGTCCTGTTCCCACAGCATCAGGCTCCCTATACCCATCTCTTTGTCAAGCCAGTCACATTTCTGCCACTATGGCATCCCATTTCTTTATGAGATCTACCTCCCCTCCTCCTTATCCACTGGTTCTCAGTCTCCTTTCCCAGCCAGTCCCAGTCTCCACCCTTCACTTCAGGTCCCTATCCCAGTTTCTCTCTCCTCTTTGCCAGCCTCTACTCCCAGTTTATATTCTCCACACCCAGGCTTTTTGTCCCAATCTATTCCCCCTGTTCCTGCTACCCTTCCCCACCTCCCTCGGGTTTGGTTCTTGTCCCCTCTGTATTAGAAGTGGGCATCTTCCTTCTTCATGCTCCCTGGGCATAGCAAGGATGTCACTGAGAGCACAAAAGAAATAGGATCTCTGCCGTCAGTCCAGATACGAAGACTTAGCCTGCCCACAGTAGCCCTGAGCTGCAATTGCAGGGAAAGTCCTTCTCTCAACCCTGGACTGGGGAATGTTCAGTACTGACAGAATCCCAGGAATTTACGAGCTAAAATCTAAGATACCTGTATTGAGAATGCGTGAACTGAGATTTTTCTAACATTTATAATTTGTCCAGATTTTCACAGGAATAGCTAACGGCACAGTACTGGCATAAAGGCCACCTGTTTGCCAAATTTTGAGTCCCTGTTCTAAACCACCTGAGTGCTAGAGCTTTTCAAAAATGATTACTAGGATTTTTTAACATGAGCAAAACACATTTTCCTTTAGCTTAATTCTCAGAAACTTCTAAACTGTTTTGTCTGAAATTTTGCAAAAAGATTCAGCCTGAGGCAGACATCCAGCATGGAATATTTCAGCCCAAATGTTTAAAAGTATGGCAAAAGTTATAAAGCAACTGAAAACAGCTGCACATATAAACACACGCATGCACGCACACATACACACACACACACTCTAAGTGCCTTCATTTTAAAAAAAGAGACATTCTGCTAACCAAATAGATCATCATCAGTCCAAACACACTTAAAATATCTAGTGTTAAAAACATAAAAAGTTTAAAATGTTTTGTTTAAAGAGATATCATCAACTTGCAATGTAATCATTTACAAATGAAATAAAAATACTACACCTATCTCTAAATCTCCATGATGCTTTCTGTGATTCTTCAATTACATTTTCCATTAAAAAAAATTTCTTTCCCAATTTTCTGTATGAAGACCCACACAAACAAAAAGGAAAATGATTAAGACGCTGATCTTCTAAACACAAACCCACCCACCCCATCTCTATTTTTTCCAATTTGTTTACTTTGTGCATTTGACACGGTTTGGTTCCAATTCAGCAAAGCACTTAAGCACATGCTTAACTTCCACTGAAGTCAACAGGACCACTCATTTTGAAAGTTAATCACATATAGAATTGTTTGCGTAACAAATTGACTGATAGCCTAAATGATCATACAGGGGGAAAATTACAAAGGTCCCCTTTCAACAAGGCACTTAAATGTGCAGAACACCATCTTCAGTGCTTTGCTGAACTGAGGCCAATGAGCGCACAAAGGAAACAAACAGGAAATAATGTTTTCCCCTCTTTGTTGTAATAATACTATTGCTACAATTAACAGCTAAGAAGTAAGATATTTTCAGATAAATGTGACTTTAAGTTGATAATATTCCTTTAATTTTTAAAATGCAAAGCAAGCATATGTGAACATATTTATCATTTTTAAACAACTATTTTTCTTTAAGTGTGGTGTATGTATATATTGTCATAGAACCAACATTGAAACAATCCATTTTACATTCCTTGAAATAAACTTCAAAGCACGTCTGGTTTACATTTGTGGAAACACAATCTAAACCACAGAGCTTGTTGTAAAAATTTCTACTTTCACAAACTCTCAAGGCAAACAAACAAACCCAACAACAACTTGCAAAGTTTTCATAACTTGGTTATGAATAGAAAACAACACAGGCTTTAATGTTTCATTATGGTTATTGCTGAAAGTTATATTAATTAAAACTATATTGTTGAACAGCATGCATCTGAGTAATATAAAAGCATGACACAATGTTACTATTGAGAGCAAAACTTTACAACTAGTAAACTGAATGGCTTACCATTCCTTTGAACAGAATTTGGCAGGAGAAAAAAAAAAAGAGTGAAATGAATTTATTCCTCAAACTGCTAAGCCGCTCAATGTTAGAAAAAGTGTAACAGATTTTATAGTTTCATAGACAGCTTTATGCCAAACCATTACTGGATCATTTTTACCTGATCAGCTAAATCTTAAACTTCTGCCTAACTATGGGATTTTTAGATGGATACAACAGATCATTCATAAAGCATGTGTGTATAATTTAATATGCACACAAGCATATTAACAATAACTGACAAAACACTTCAGCTCCTGCTGTAAACAAAATATATTTTAGGGTGTCTGGATTAAAATAATTATGTTCAGAAGGAAAACTTCCCCAAAAGTTCAGGTTTATATTAAACCTGAAGTTTTGGGGAATGAGATACTAAGTCAGTTTCGCCAAGTGGAGAAGTAGATAGAAATATCTTTAATATTCTGGGTTTATTAGATTCCAAATAAATAGCATTACTGATGATCACAAAATTACCATATTAATTTTAAAATAGTACATATGTAACGGCAGTAGTCAATACTATAAGGTCAAATGTGCCCTACCAAACAAGGATTGCTTATTGTGGAGAGCAGTGCAGAAGTAGTAATGCATGTCAATACGTCTCACTGAGACACAAAACTTCACTGCACATGGGCAGCACAGCCACTCAATCACAATTGCTCTCTGTAACAGGGTGTGCTTCCCTCAAGTAGCCAACCAGCTCTGGTGACTGATCTGAAAGGGGTGAATGGGCCACAACCCTAGCTTCTCCTAGCTCCTTTTGGTGTAACAATGCTAGCCCAATGTAGTCTTGGTACTAAAGGGAGCACTAATACTGTAACCACAGCCAGCCCCTATCGTGATATATTGCTTACTTATGAAAATGCAGAAGTTTTCTTATGAAAATTTGAAGTTGCTGTAGGTAAACAACAAACAGGAGTTTTGTTTATTCATTAGAATACCCAGAGCAAAACATTACCTATGACCTGTTATCACTTTGAAGAATCATGAATGATCATTCAAATATTTTTTCTTTCAGTGGCAGAATACAGGTACATTTTAAATTTACATAACAATCCACTAATTGGGCTACAATTTTGTCTGCACGCTTCCCCTCCCTTACCCATCAGTCATTGCTTGCTCTAGTTGTGAAATATCTCTGTATACCCCACGTACCTATTATACTGAAATGTTATACCAGAAATTATAGTCAGAAGCACTGTGCTGAATAAGTATAAATAAATCAGACTTGCTCACTATTTGTATTTTTATATTTGATGCAGGCTGCTTAAACTGATCATTAATTTAGTTAATGCACCTTTTAAAGTTAGATAAAAGTTAAAAGTGGCCATTCTTTCAAATTATGAGTTGAATTTTCTTGATGAATGGAAATGACTTTCAGGCTTCTAATGACATATCCTTGCATGCTCCCCTGAAAATACCAACCCTATCACAATTTTTGAATTAATACGTTAATTTGTCTGGTTATGTTCTCAGACTGAAAACCAAAACTGGATGGAGATGTCCTTTTTAATGCCATTTCAATGATTTCAGCTCAGTTGTTTGTGTTCTGGTATCTTGTTCAATACATTAGCAAGTTTATGGTCAGAGTTAAGCTTTGAAGTTAAATATCAAGATGAACATGCAAACATCATCTCTCTTGGTAATATAATGTCTGTCTGCAGCAGACTCAAGACCCTAGCATATTAAGCATAGAGAGAAAAACACAGTATAGTGATGAGTACAGTATAAATCCTGTATGGATATGACTGATAGGAAAAGACTACTCTGAAAAGAATGCAGTTGGATCTTTAACAGACAATGAGAGCAGACAAACCCTCAGGTTTTAATGGATGCATGGAACACAATTCCCTTTGAATGGAAAAGGACTGAGTTGACCCTGCCAGGAACGGAACCACTGGTTCATGAGATTCTAAGTATTCCAAAGCTGAAGCCTTCAACTTGCAAACCATTCCCTTTGGAAAAGGGCAATTCACAGTGATAATACTGAATTATATAATTCAAGTGGCCAACCCAAAAATAACACTGAAAGTTATCAAAAGTCCACTATTCCTGGTAGCATTATGCATTTCTGTTCAAAATAAAACAGAAATTAACACCTCTGCTCCAACTTAATTTATCAGCACAATCAACACCAAAGATCTAAACTCACAGAATGCCCAAGAGATAAATGTGCATTTTCTTTAACTTTCTCTTCAAAGTATTCTGTCTAACAAAACATACTGTCATGTAGACAATGAACTGGCTATATTGGAGGAAATTCAGTCATGCCCCAACATTCTAACAAAATTCCACTGAGAGCAATTACAAGATGCATCTTTTGATTTATACCATAATATAGGCCTTTCTTTCCCTTCCCTTCATTGTTTTGTATCACCCCAAGTCTTCTCTGCTCATCTCATAAACTCCAATACTATAATATCACAGATTAGATCAACACTATCCAGATGGCTCCCACTGCAGCATTTTTACCTTCACATGTGTCAGTCTCAGTGCTGAATACATAACCCTTTGGACATGTACAGCTGTAGCTTCCAGGTGTGTTTCGACACAGGCCATTGTCACACAGCAGTCTGTTCACTGAACATTCATCAATGTCTGGAAAAGATCAGGTAGACATATTAACGAACAAGTCTGCCCTCCTTTTCTCCAAGTATTATTTTAACTGGACTCTCAGCAGCAGTCATGTGTCTGAAATTCCGTTTTCTGCATTTGTATCTGAACAAGGAGAAATGCCAATACTTGGTTTCAAGAAGTTAATTAACTTTCAAATTGCTCTTACCCCATATTCTATATCCCATTTAAGAATTTTCACTACTGTTTTGTAAATACATATCAGTTTTTCAGTAAAGCACAGCTCTATGTTCTCAGCATGTCCTCCATTAGAACATGGCGACCTTGGGATATTTAGCAGTTTATAAACAGCCATGATTATTGCCCTTGGATTTGTCTGTTTGGCAGCCGGCAGTGATGTTAAACATGCTTTTAACAAAAATTCATTAAGAGTTACATCACTGTGCTAATCCTTTTCTCTGTGCAAGTATTTGCTATCAGAGGAGGTACAGTAGGAAACGCCTACACTAATATCTACGTATAAAAAATACCCTGCTACACTCCAGCTGATCACACGCTGAAATATTGCAACCATGATTGTCTCATGAGTGTCCATATTTCTACCTAGCTACTGATTGATAGCAGATATATTACCACAAGCTAACATTAAAGCTGAAAAATCCGGAAAACCCAAATGTTAATGTTGCTCCTTAACTTTACTTTAGACATTTGCAAATCTTCTATAATATACATTAACAAACAATATTACTGTAAACTGCTTATGCTTAACAATGAAAACAAAATTATAAAATTAATTTTTTAAAAGTTATTCTGTGATTCCCATTACTGTAGTATTTTAACACCTCACAAACACTTTATCCTCCCAATTTGTGAAGAAAGTGTTATTATCCCCATTATACAGCTGGGGATGTAACAGAAATTAAGGGCTTAATCTAATTTCCATCAAAACCAATAAACTGATTTCAAGATACTTCAGTGAACATTAGATTTGAGTGAGTTGCCAAAGGTCACACAGGAAGTCTGTGTCAGAGCTGAGAAAATAATCCAGCCTTTCTGAGTTCCAGTTCAATGCTTTAACAAGACCACCCTTCCTCTCATACAACATACACCTCTACCTCGATATAACGCTGTCCTCGGGAGCCAAAAAATCTTACCACATTATAGGTGAAACCGCGTTATATCGAACTTGCTTTGATCCACCGGAGTGCGCAGCCCCGCCTTCCCGGAGCACTGCTTTACCGCGTTATATCCAAATTCGTGTTATATCGGATTGCGTTATATCGAGGTAGCGATGTATGTGCAATTTAAAACTGTAGGAGCAACCTTTTGGTATTTCCAGTCTTTTGACTGCTTGATTTCTCAAGGTTAATGTTTCGGTAAAGAAAAGGTCTATCTCCCTCTTTAACTGAAAATTTTTTAAGAAGAGGAAAAAGAAGCAAAAAAGGACAGAATGACGTAATTAGAGAGACAAGGTGAGTGAGGTAATATCTTTTACTGGACCAACTTCTATTGGTGAGAGAGACAAGCTTTCGAGCTTACACCGAGCTCTTCTTCAGGTCTAGGAAATGTCCTCAGGGTGCCAGAGCTATGTACAAGCTAGAACAGATTGTTTAGTATAAGTTGTTAACACATGATAACAGTTTTCAAGTACGTAAAAGGTTGTTACAAGGAGGAGGGAGAAAAACTGTTCTTCTTAACCTCTGAGGATAGGACAAGAAGCAATGGGCTTAAATTGCAGCAAGGGAAGTTTAAGTTGGACATTAGGAAAAACTTCCTGACTGTCAGGATGGTTAAGCACTGGAATAAATCGCCTAGGCAGGTTGTGGAATCTCCATCATTGCAGATTTTTAAGAGCAGGTTAGACAAACACCTGTCAGGAATGGTCTAGATAATACTTAGTCCTGCCATGAGTGCAGGGGACTTGACTAGATGACCTCCCGAGGTCCCTTCCAGTCCTATGATTCTATGATATTTCATGGGACAATTCAAACGGAAGTGTCTTTTCCAGTCATAGGGAGGAAAGTGGGGGGGGGGGGAAGGGGTGGAAGCTCAGGGTGAGGTGTGTGGTTTAAATGGGTTACAGATTGTTGCAATAAACCAGTATCTCTATTCAGTCCATGGTTTTTTGTGCCTATCAAAGTTATGAATTTAAGATGCCAGGCTTGTCATCTGAAGGTGTTGTGCAGGTTTCCTTTGAGGATGAGGACTGAGAGGTCAGATATAGAATGATCACTTTGTGAAAAGGGTTCATCCACAGTTGATATGGTGTTTTTGTCTTTTAGCATTTTTCTGTGTGAATTCATTTGAGAGCATAGTGATTGTTTCACTTCACCCATATAGTTTTTATTGGGGCATTTAGTGAACTGGATGAGGTACACCACCCTTGTGGGAGGTGTTGACCATCGCAGCAGTGGAGATCTCTCTCTAGGTTTTACATCTGTTGTTCTGTCAAAGTCTGGTGCTGCTTTGAGTTGGTATGGCCTGTTCTGTGGGGAGCTTGCTTCTGATGACAAACTTGGAGAGGCTGGGGTTTTGTTTGAAAACCAGAAGAGGAGGTTAAGGAGAGATTTATTTCAGGCTGTAGTCCCCATAGAGTATGGGTTGTAAGAAGGCCGCTCCTGAATGTACAGACTGAAAGGGGTAGGTTTTCTAAAGAGATTTTGTGCTTTTGCATTGTAGCTAAACGTAATATCCACTTTCCTCACACACTAAAGGTCCTCTCCTGCTTCCACTAAAATCAATGTGAGTTTAACCATTAGTAATTAATTAATAACTCAAATAACTTACCAACACAGTTCCTTCCAGAGGGATCAGGTTCATAGCCACTGTTACAATTACAACGATAGCTACCACGTAGATTTTCACAAATTCCATTGGCGCAAATATCAGGATCCAATGCACACTCATTAATATCTGTATCAATATAATAGAGAAGTTTAATGCAATTGTATTACACATTTAATGCTGTGAAACATCTTATCTTGGAATAGTTGCACACATAGAAATGCCTCTAACTCAAAATATCTATTTTGTAAGTGTAGTGACTATGGATTGAGGGCCGAAGAGTCATTCTTTGCACATTTTCATCTCATAGGATCCAGGACTTTTCCACATTAACAAAACAAAACAAAAAAATACTCTTTCTATATGTGGATTCCTCTGGTTTATATAGATCCATTCAGAAACACTGGAAAGAACAACAAGGATGCCGGGCCTGATTGTGATCTCACTTAAACCTCTTTTATACTGATGCTACTCCACTTATTTCCATGATTTACTTGGACTGATTAACAATGGTGCATCTGAGATCAGTATCTAGCCTGCAATTTATGTGTACACCGATACATACTCAGACAAACACTTTGTTAACCTGGCATTAAAGATTATAAGATGTCCAAAGCTTTCATAGGAAAATGGAAATCAGTGGAATCTGGTCTACTTTATGGTGTTATTACAAATCTATAACCAAAGTTCACTAACCTTGATGGAATCTTGGGGAACACAAGGCATATTTCATGCTAAATCCTACCTCCCTGTAGCACAGATTTCGCCTAACAAGTCCAGACCCTCCTTTTCCCTTAAGAGTTTTTTTTTCTTTTGGTAGAAGTTCAGTACCCTCCTATGCCCCAACTTTTCTGATGTCTTCAGGGAGCAACCAGGAAGGGTCCATGAATAGAATGAAGGGAGCAGGACTGGGTGACTGTTACTGCAGTGTGGTAAAAGGAGTATGACTAGGGTGGAGAGACAAATGGATATGACTGGGAATGAGAACTGTCTGTAAGGGGGATTTCCTGCCTGCTCTCAGTAAAGGGAACAGATGAGGAGGAAAACACTGCTTTGGTTGGGGTAGGGGGTTCCAGTTTGAAGATGTTCAATTTTCCCCTGCTTGAGCAAGCCAAATTCTTCAGAGTAAGCAGCAGCACGGTCCTATGTGAACCTGCTTTCACTTGTATGAGATCCACAGCAAAGGTTACAATTTCGTTCAGGTCTCCAAAAGGGATTTTAATTTATATTTGATCCCTGGAGGAGATTAATCTTCTGAAGGCACCTGGCAAAGACTACGATCTGTCTTATATCCCTTGTGAAGAGTTACAGTCTTCAGGTACTGAATAAAGACTGTAACCTCTACAGAGGACCTCATACAAATTCCCATAGTTAGAAACTGTAGCTTTGCGGGAAATGGTTATTTCTCTTGAGAGATTTACAGGCTCACCAAGTGGCACTAGTGGAGCTTCTACAGTCAGTAAACCATAAAGTACTCATCTCAGAGAATTTACAAACTCTGCTTATGTACTTCACGTTACTTACGTGAAGACATTAAAAATCACAGCCTGTAAAATGATAAAACTAGGCCCATATGCTTACAATATTGAACAGAAATAACATTTTCTTTTTTATTTAAGTATTATTTTTAAATGCTAACTATGCTATTGCTGAAAGTACTATAGTAGGGTATCATACTGCTCCCACTGAAGTGATGGGAGTTTTACTCCTGACTTGGATGGGAACAATTCTCATCTTTCTGAGGAACCTTTGATTTATTTTAATATTGTACCATATTAAAAACATACCATATCTTGAAAAAAGCCTTTAGCCACTTGTATCTTGTGAAAAATCCAAATGCTGAATTCATACTTTTGAATATTTGTTTTACTTTCATTATTTTTCATGAGTCTTATATATATAAGAAAAAAAAATGTAACATTACCTCGTCCATCCACAGTAATGCCTACTCCACTGCTACACAGGCCATGGAAATCAGCTACTCGATTGAAACAGAAGTTATATAAAAAATGTTAGTTCTAAACCTCCAAGTACATACTTGAATGAAAATTGTGACATCATGAAACGAAACACTAAAAGGAAATATATGGTATTATCCTCTCAAAAGTACCATCTCCTCGAGTTAGTACCTACAACAGTAACATCACACATGATGCTAATTGACAGCTTCACAACAGAGCAATGTCACCCCAGAAAGCAACATGGACTGTTCTCCAAAATATGGTGATATGAATACTGTTTTCAAGGGGTGTATGTGGCAAATAAACTGTTTCTTCATGTTCTCTGCATTTTGCTGTTACTAAAGATGAGTGAACTAGTTCTTATTAAAAAATTAATTAAAAAAGAGTGGTTTGAACATCAACCCTAATTCCAAATTGAATAGTGACTGTACTTTACACTGGACTGATTTGGTTAGGGAACCTACAGCTCCTTGTCTAACGCCTTTAAGGTACCTTTTCTCCGATCCAACATAACCTCTTCTGGCTCACCCTACACTTAAAGATAATTATGAGGCCCAGCTGCATCAATCTAGACCTTGGTGCCTACACCCTGAATTCTCACATAGTCTGGACAGCTCTGGAGTTTGGTGCACTCTAGACAGCACTGGGCATAGAAGAACTTAAACAAACATTTTCTTCTTTTGTTCACATTAAATACTACAAATTTAAATTACCTTGAAAATAAATGCTATGAATCTGCTTTGAAACAGACTTATTAGTCTATGTTAGCTGAAGAATTATACAACTTTACCTGAGTTCTTGGCAGGACATGGGTGACATGGCTCTCCAAAGCCATAGTCTGGATTGGCACAGCAACATTCAGATTTTGTCACTGCCCCAGGGAAAGGGCGGACACACACTCCTTTTTTGATTCCTCCATAGCATGTGCTGCGCATATGAGTATCTAAGAAAGGGGAGGCAGAGAAATAATTATGTTTTCTTACACTAGGAAGGATATGAATGAATACTCTTTCAACAAGAACCTGAGGTCATAATCTTAGCCAGTGAAAGGGATACATTTTGTCCTGTATGAAGGATGGCTCACTTAGAAGCCACAGAAAGCCAAGTGCCTGCATCGAAGAACAGAATTTGGCTCTAAATAGTTATCTGAATGTTCCCTTTCCAAGTATATGTTCCCATCTGTGGTGTATGTTCTTTCCAAACTCATCTGTCATTTGGAGGCTGATTCTGCATGCTTATGTTTAATAGTACAGTAACTTACTCCATGAAAAGTGCCATCGGACTCAATGGCACTACTTATGAAGCAAGATAATACTCAGTGTAAGGGTAGCAGAAAGGAGCCTTTTGATTGTAAGTTCTTTGATGCACTTTTCTGCAAAATGCCTATGACATTGTGAGTATTAAACACGGCTGTTACTCTGAAACCTAACATAAAATAAAATAAGATAAAATCAGCCCCACGTAATGTGATAACTTTCAGATTACAAATACTTTTCCGCGAGCTAGAATGTCTGAATAATATTATTCAGATCATTCAGTGAATCATGTAGCATAGTCAGATAGAAAGCTCCTGTGTCAGATCCTGCAATACTGTAGATTTCTAAACACCATACAGACTCCTTGAAATTCTATCCAGAGGATTTCGTATGAATGAAAATTTTGTTACACACTATTTGAAATAACCTACTTTATGTCTGGAACAATTATATCATCTTTTTGTAAAAATGAAATTCCCAAATGATCATGAATCTGCCTCATGATTTCTTGGCATCTTAAGGGCATTTCCTGTTGAAACTGTAATATTTATGGTATATCTTTAAGAGATAATAGTGATGACCCATGGGTATGGTTCTATGAGTGAGGTGGACAAATGTGTGTGTGGTTCTGGCAGAGTTGTGCTGATTTGTGCATAGGTTGAATAGTGGCAGTTGGGCCAAGTAATCCCCCATCCCTGCAGTCTCCCTCATACACCCAATGAAATTACAACATGCAAGTCAGATGGAAAGAAAGAGTAGTGATTGTCTAGAATTCTTGGTATGACAAAGATAGAGGCCTTTCTGTAGCTGTCACACAGGTGTAATTCATAAAATCAAAATAGCCAACAACTTAAAAACTGGATGGCAACAGATTGCAAATCCCAGCAATGACAGGTTCTGGGGATATTCTAAACAAAAAAGAGCTCTCAACTATGCATGTAGCTGTATACATTACTTCACACTGACTGAATAGACATTCTGGTCTTCAGAATGACACAGACAGAGTGGCAATTCTGGAATCTTATAAGTAGCAGCAGTCCATCTTGAAAGCTCCAAGCCGTTCAGTTACTGTGTGCCATGCTATAACATCGCAAGTGACTAGAAAAATGCAATTCTCGAGTAACAGTCCTTGCCACAGATAATGCAGATGCAGGGTCAGAGGGATGAAGTCAGGGCACTACTACCACTTGAGGCCTGTTGTGCTTTCCTCTCTTCACTTTCCCCTCTCTCTCAACCACCTTTTTTCAACCTCTTTGACTCCCTGTTGCAGCACAATCCTCCAGTGTAACCTGTTGCTAACTGCATCCTCCCCAGCTTGATGTTGAAAGTTTTCAAATTCCTTTTGCAAAATGTCCTTGAACCTGAGTCTAGGTTGGCCTAGTAGCTTTGGAGCATCTGCAAATTCTCCATAAAGGAGATCCTTTGGAATGCATGCATTCAATGCAGATGACCAAGCCAGTGGAGATACCTGTGTCTAAGAACGATGAGTAGACTTGGCAATTTTGCTTTTTCAAGTATTTCGGTGTTGTGGACTTATGTTTCCCACTTCATATTTACAATACAGTGAAAACAGCGGGTATGGAAGATGTTTAGCCTTTGCTCAAGCCTGCTGGGGGCAGTCCACCACCATACAGCAGTGTGCTCAGAATGCAAGTCTGGTAGGCCTGTATCTTGGTGTTCAATGTTAGTTTCCTGTTATCCCACACACGCTTGGTCAGCTGGCCGAATGTGGTGCTTGCCTTTCTGATGCCAGAATTAATCTTGTCATCTGGAGATAAGTTATCCGATACAGTTGGTCTCAAATAGCATAACTTGTACACAATTTCTATCATGGTGCTATTAAAACTTCTGGTGCAGTCAAGAGACCTTGGGCCATAATCAAGGTTTTCTTTAGACTGATGGTTAGTCCAAATTCACCACAAGCTAGCACAAAGCTATTACATAAGATTCCTCCTTCCTTCCTTCCTTCCTTCCTTCTTGAAGCAAAGAATCTTATTATATAAATATGTGCAGCTGTGTATGCTCACAAGTGAAATACTGTGCTGAGCTGCCTTACAATTTGTAAAGCCCCAAACTGCTGGAACACTGGGGGAGGGAGGTAAAGGAGAGCACAGAAAACTAAACACTGAGTTGATTCCCACTACTGTCTGTCCCACTATTAAAAAGAACAGGAGTACTTGTGGCACCTTAGAGACTAACAAATTTATTAGAGCATAAGCTTTCGTGGACTACAGCCCACTTCTTTGGATGTGGGCTGTAGTCCACGAAAGCTTATACTCTAATAAATTTGTTAGTCTCTAAGGTGCCACAAGTACTCCTGTTCTTTTTGCGGATACAGACTAACACGGCTGCTACTCTGAAACCTTTCCCACTATTGTCTCACTCCCAGAAAGTGAGATCAGACCAGCCTGGACCCCAAAATGTGTGGACCACAAAAAGTTGTTGCATAGCTAGTACTGAAAGCTGGCTCTGCTACTGTGCCCTAATTGTGAAATCCCTAATACAATACCATCTCAGGCTGTTTGTGCTCATTTGAATACTTTATTGGCAATATTTATTAACATGATATAAGCAAATATCATGGCTGAAACATCAGTGAGAACAATTCTTGGTTTAAACCTTAGCATAAGTTTAATTAACTATAATAAAATTCCTGCATTTATTAAAATACTGTACATATTTAGTATTCTCATTTAGAAATAGAGTAAAGGAACATTCTGCTTTTCACATTAGCTTCCTTTCACTCCTTGAACCATGCAGACTTTTCCTATTGGAGTTTCTAAATGGAGTTTGTAATTGAATGGGTCAGACTGAGCTGGCACTTGGTGGAACACTGCAGTGGTTTTATTTTGGTAATCCCCCAGCTTCTGCAGAATTAAAATTTTAGTTTTAAAATAAGAATATAAAGTGCTTAGCCCTTATGGTTTTAGAGATACCCTTTCCAATATTAACTGATGCAGTACAATCTTCCTGTGTCTGTAGACATGCAGGTAGGAATAATGGACTGCGTCTTCAGTACATGGAGCTAACATTAGTTTTAAGCCACCTTTGTGTTATCCCAATCCTCAGGGCCTAGTTCAGCCTCAGGGTTGTTCTTAGATGTGCAGGCTTATAATGTGCTCTATAGGGCCATAATTCTAGCAGGGATCAGCAGAGAACAGAATGCTTCAACTATAAAGAACTATGGTTCTTTATATCCCTTTATCCTTGATCTGGTTGAATAGTTCTAAGATTGCTGATAACTGCTGTATTATTTATCTCAACTACATTTATCTTAACTTAGAAGCATAATTATGACAATTTAAATGTTGACACAGTTAACTACTTCACTGCTGATCATTTTAAGTACCACCATGTTCTTCTTCCAATCTGATCTCTCGGTAATAGCAAACAGCCAACTACAGAAAAGAAATCTGATAAAAAGCCATCAGACAACATCTGCTAGCACCCAATAATAATTATCTATATTGCCTTTTTTCCAATACACATCTTTAAACACAGTGAACATGCACATTTACAGTACTGTCAAGTATCAGAGTGGTAGCTGTGTTAGTCTGGATCTGTAAAAAGCGACAAAGAGTCCTGTGGCACCTTATAGACTAACAGACGTATTGGGGCATAAGCTTTTGTGGGAGAATAACCACTTCGTCGGATGCATATAGTGGAAATTTCCAGAGGCAGGTATAAATATGCAGGCAAGAATCAGTCTAGAGATAATGAGGTTAGTTCAATCAGGGAAGATGAGGCCCTCTTCTAGCAGTTGAGGTGTGAACACCAAGAGAGGAGAAACTGCTTTTGTAGTTGGCTAGCCATTCACAGTCTTTGTCTAATCCTGAGCTGATGGTGTCAAATTTGCAAATGAACTGAAGCTCAACAGTTTTTCTTTGGAGTCTGGTCCTGAAGTTTTTTTGCTGCAGGATGGCTACCTTTAAATCTGCTATTGTGTGTCCAGGGAGATTGAAGTGTTCTCCTACAGGATTTTATATATTGCCATTCCTAATATCTGACTTGTGTCCATTTATCCTTTTACGTAGTGACTGTCCAGTTTGGCTGATGTACATAGCAGAGGGGCATTGCTGGCACATGATGGCGTATATTACATTGGTGGACGTGCAAGTGAATGAACCAGTGATGTTGTGGCTGATCTGGTTAGGTCCTGTGACAGTGTCGTTGGTGTAGATATGTGGGCAGAGTTGGCATCGAGGTTTGTTGCATGGATTGGTTACTGAGTTAGAGTTACAATGGTGCGGTGTTTGGTTGCTGGTGAGAATATGCTTAAGGTTGGCAGGTTGTCTGTGGGCGAGGACTGGCCTGCCTCCCAAAGGCCTGTGAAAGTGAGGGATCATTGTCAGTGATCTAAAACCCATCCTGGATGAAGCTGAGAGCTACGTGATTTGGTAGCCTTAGTTTAAGAATAGAGAAGCTCAGTTTTTCCCTTAATCTTTTTTATTTTCTAATTTTCAGCACATTGTGCAGCATAATTTCACGCCACCAAACACAGTGATTCTGAAATATTTATGAGTCCATATAAAATAATGTTTACTTAGGTTGCATTTTTATGATAATTTCTTATATTTCTCCTGTTGGAGTATTGTTTGCTTTACTTGATCTTCATAGGATGAGGGAAAGAGGTGAAAATGAGAGAAACAATATATTCAAAAGAATACAACTTCTTTCCCCTCCCCTGACCAAAGTGGTTTATTTTTTCCAATGATTTGGGGTGAGTGATTGGCATTAGAGGAAAGGGTGAGATGTACAAGTGAAAATACTGACTCGGGAATGGAAATGTATTTAAAAAGACACAGGAGACAGCGAAGATGAAGACACACCAGTGTCTGATCCTGTAATCACAGACTATCAACCATGTGGCAGAATGAATCCTATATAATTATTTTAATCTACAACAAATGTCAACATTATCAAGAAGAATGTCTTTTGATTTTTTTTAAATGTTATACTTTGGTAAATCATAATAAGAAGTTCTAATTGCTTTTCATTGAAGAAATCTCACTTACCTACACAAACACGGCCATCAACCCCAACAGCCAGGCCTGGTGGACATTCACACCGAAAAGAACCTTCAGTGTTGATGCAATGACCATTCATGCAAATTCCTGGTGTCTGACATTCATCAATATCTGCCCAGAGGGAAACATAATTCACTTATTGCCATTTTTGAGTAAATGTCATTAAAGCATTGCCTCATGGCACCATAGTAATTGACAGATTGTTGCATTTTCCTGTTAAACTTGATATGCAAGGTCTCAGCCAAAGGGAATGTACTTTAAAACAAATTTTCAGAAAAAATGTTGAGTCTAAAGGTATCAGAGATTCTATATTTAGCTTGTCAATTGCAGATTTTTCACTTTATTTTCTGCCATTTATTTCACAGTAATACTGTGTTTCAAAATTGAAGTTAGAATATAAATAATTATGGCATAATTATCTTTTAGCAAAGCCAGTGCTTCACTTAACTTCACTAAGGACATGATGCTGTCCTCCATGGAGTCAGTGACAAAAAACTCCTATTAACTTCAAAGGTGCAGGATCAAACTCTGCAAAGAGAGGTTTACTTTGGCCAGTCGTGCAATTTTCACTGATTTTTTAAATTTTAAATAACTGATTTTTAAAATTCAAAACCTGGTAAGACTTTGTTGTTCTCTCAAGCCTGACAATTTATTTGTGCTTTTTAAGAAGCAAGGAAAGGAAGTCTTCTCCTCTTATGAACTAATACTTTGTTACTCAATGCCAGTCTCATACCACACTTGAGTTAAATCAAAGCCAGCTAACCTCTGCTCATGAATACCATTCATTAGTTCAGGCAGCCTATCTTTCTTTTCCCCTGTTTTCTTTATGCTCAGCAAGTTTATGGGTAATTTGCAACTCAGAAATATAAGAACGTCAGGATTTCCCTTCCCCCTTTCTCTAAAATTTGATTTAAGTTACAGGGTTTAACCCTACACTTTTTATTTTGTCTGCAGATAGCGTATATCTCTGCAATTGAAAAAAAAAGTGTGGATTCATCTTTTTATGGTCAAGCCATACTAATTTTAATCTAAACGTACAGCTTAAAAAGAACCTTTAAGTGTGAACTGGAAAGCTACATGCTTATTTTAAAGGGAACCAGATTCACATAAGAGGTCCAATTTTAGTACAGAAAGAAAAAATGTTCACAGATGAGTTTGGTCATGAAATACCTTTCCACTGAAGGCCCAATCCAACTTCCACAGTTGTCTTTAAATGGAGTTAGATTAGGCTCCATTCTTTAAATGTTCAAAATTTTCCTTTTCTCCATGAAGAAGCTTGTGTTTAGCCCTATGTGATGGTGTCCTAATAAACATTATGTAATTCTAGAGCAACAAGCAACTGAAGTGGGAATTTACTTTTGAATATTCATAAAAAGTAAAACCTTTGAAACTTTTTCATATTGCTACTCTTGTTACTGTTTTTTGAAGTGTTTTACAGAATAAAATTTAAACAATTAATTACAGCTACAGTGTTTCCCACAAATTTTCACAAGCCATCCAACCACTGTATCTTGCACACCATTATTATATGGTTCTGTAATTTCTTTCTAGAATTATAAATGAGTATTTTAGGCAGTTTTAGATGACTACTGTACCAACAAGGAAGATATTGGAAAATTATTAAGTCCATGTGACAAAAGATTTGCATTCTTACATGATTCACTAGATAGGAAAAGGTGGTTTCAATCAAGATTGTCCTAATGTGTTATCTTACAATCATACATACCAGTACAGTAACGCCCATTTGGAGCCAGGACAAACCCTGGTTTACAGATACATTTGAAGCTACCATCCTCATTTATGCACATCCCATTTAAACACATGTTGGTGGTGGTGCACTCATCATGATCTGCAGAAACAGAGCACAGAAAATGATATATACCCCTTTAGCCTTGAGGAAACAGAAGGAGCAAGACATCAGAGTTAAAACGTCATTTACCCTGAATATTTCAACAGAGAAGGCACGGTAGTAAATGGTGACTCCTCTTACCTTAGGAGAAGGGAGAACAAAAGGTTCAACTACCTTAAAGAATTCAAAGCTTGTTGCAGATGCAAGTTTCTCATCTTTTTAATAGAAATAAAAATACCCATCTTCTTTAACAAGGCAAAGAAGTAAAACTCAGGCTATGGGATTAAAGGGAGACATGCTGTTACCTGTGGATTGCATATTAGAGTCTGCCCCGAACTGTCAACGGGAATTGTATGGTCCACTCTGTACTAAACTCTGTGACTATCAGGAATTATCAGAAAATGAAACAATTTATGCTAAGCATTTAAATATGAAGGAACCAGCAAGAAGTATAACCTTCTTCCTAGTCATTAACAAGAAATTATATAAATATATTATAGCATCTAAATGCCTTTATATTAAATGTATTACTATTACTGTTATTGCAGCAATGACTAAAATGTGCTAGGTGCTGTACAAACTCCTACCAAGGCTGAGCCCCCACAGCCAGAGTTTAAAATCTAAAAATAGGAAACTTATTGTTCAGAAACATGAATAGGCCAATGGCCCATTATGGGGATAAACTGTTACAAGTCCTTATGTTGGTGCAAGTTAAGAGGAAGGGGAAGCAGGCACTTGCACTACCCTTTGCACTACCCTCACAAATACCTATCACAATTGCAGGATTTTTGCTCAGGACAACACAGGGACTGCTCTCTTGATATTCTTCCAGAGGTGAACAGTAACCTAAAGGGGGCAAGTAGGGCTGTGGAGGAGGTGGGATCATGGTTTTGACCCTCCCTTTTCCTTCTACCCCAGCCCCACCCACTTATGCACTGGGTCACACACAGAGAGACTGCACCCTGCGAAGGACAATTCCTTCCTGAACTCCCTTTGGGATGGTGCAGCTCCATACACCATCTACTTGGTGCAGCTCCTCACACTGTCAACTTGACCCCAGTGAAGCTCTGAGTTCACCTCATACCAGATCTTATTTCACAAAATTCCATCTTTGAAGATCAAGAATACTCTGTGAAGTGTAACTTCTAGAAATGTTAAATCAGAGTCTCCCTTTGGCGCTTCATCCTTGTATAAAGACAAGCTCTCCATACCAACACAGTTTTTTCCATCCGTTGTTAGTTCAAACCCAGCATTGCAAATACACTGGAAACTTCCATCAGTGTTCACACACCGGCCATTTTTACAAAGAACGCCATTCTGTATGCATTCATCAATATCTAAGTGAGAGAGAAAAAATCATTAAAAAAAACCTTCTAAGAGTTTCAATGAGTAAACAATATTAAGAAAACATTGTACCTCCTCACAGCACTTTACAAGGTTTCCATAAGATGACTCTCCATCAATGAACTAAAAGTGACACATTACTAGCTATTGTTTTTAAAAGAGCCTGACAGTAAATATTATCTAGAAAGAAACATTTAGAAGATGGAAAGACCTCATTATCCTGAACTCCCAGTATGAATATAGCTTTACACTGTCAAACATTTATTATACTGATATAAGACTATTGCACAGTGTTAGTTTGTAGTGATGTTCAATAATTAGTCTATTAAAATACGTATAGCCTTACTTTTCTGTGTATTCTCCAATTTAAACCAGCTAGCCAAGTGAACTGGGTCACCAGAAGAAACAGATGAATGGCAAAGGCCAAAAATTAAATCACTATTGTATCTATAGAATAAATCCAAGGGTAGGCCAACATTTCAACTGTAATTAAAAAGCACTTACATCATTGTCATTGTTAACTGAAAAAGAGAACGCTAATAATTATTTTCTGAACTCCAATAGAATCTGATATAGCATAACATCTGTATAGTATGCAGATGTGTAAACAAATTTTCTTACCAATGCAAGCTTGCTTGGTAGGTGTTCTCTGGAAACCTGCATTGCATTTGCAGTAATAGGATCCAGGTGTATTAACACAATCTCCATTAGTGCATGGGTTTGATGTGCACTCATCAACATCTGTTGGCATCAGAAAATAAGACAATTAGAGACTTCACAGCATAAATTAGCTTTCAAGTACAGCATTTTATGATTGAAGAAATAAGGTAATTAAAAGTCCAACACTGAAGTTTGAAGCCTGTTCTTGGTGCAAAATTATTACTTCCCCAAACACACACACCTATTTTTAGTATAACTATGGAATCACATTTTCAAAAAAGGAAGAGAATACAAATAGTATTTTATATCTCTTAAATGTATCCTAAAAGAGAGAAGAGAAAAAGAAAGCTATGAAGAATTTGAAACTCCTGGCCTAACAGAACTGAAAAATCCTTTGTTCAGCTTCATATTCAGTTGTTTAACTGAACAACCACTTATTTTCTTTCTTTCTTTTGAATAATAAGCAGGGTCTACAATGCAACAAGCAAACACTAAGTACTTAAAGAAGAGTATTACCCAGCACATATACAGTTGAGGTCAGATTATGGTTTTAAGACATGGCATGTACTGTGGGAGTGTGCAGAAGGGCCACGCAGCAGCAGGACTCCTTAGAGGAATTCCAGCTGAGATAGCAATGTCTGGGCAACGTATCCTGATTATTGAGGCCCCAACATAAGGATGAAGGAAGTCCAGTTGTATCCTTTACCCACATTTTCACACCTGGGAGCAGGCAGATACAATCTGGCCCTGAGTTGGGATGTAGTTTGCTTGCCTTCCAAATGATCTCAAACTTGGACTTTGTAAATAACGCCTGACGTTAAATCTCAGTTCATTACACGTTGGAAGTAACTGGCTGGAATGGGAAAGGTAAATAAATAAGGTGATTTATTTTTATCCATTTTCTAAAGGAACATGTGCTGTTGGAGTTTCACAACATAAAAATGTTGTTCTAGGATTGTTCTGAGACTGAAAATCGCAGCAGCTGAGCTTTTCTACTAGCTAAGGCAAAAGCAAGAACACACATTGCACAGGATGCAATAGTGAATGCTCACATTGTTATAAATAATCGCATGTACATACTACATTTCAGACAGATTTTGGATTACACAGAACAGTGCTTTTAGCAAGCTGATTTATAGCAATATTCTTGGCTGGATGAATTTAGGGCCCTCTGGTAAATAGCAAAGAGAATAAAAGGAAAAAGAAATGAAGGATTCAGACAGACCTTCTCCTCATGCAAAAAGCATTTAGCTCTTTAAAACACTCACATTTGAATGTGCAGTTGATAGCATCGCTGCAAGAAAGCCAAAAGAATGAAGCAAAATGAAGAAAAGAGAAAAAAATCAAGGAATTAGAAAGAATATAGAAAGCAGTGACTGTAACTGCTTTTCAGTCTGTATATGTTTAGACAAGCCATTTGTTGTCCTCGAATAGAATTTTATGTATTTACACGAGATCCCCACTCAGAGGCAGCTCTACAATTCTTGGCCATAAAGAATGTTTTATTCCCATGAGCAGTGGACCAATCCGTCCTCTGGATGTTTTGGCTCAGTGCTCAGCCAGCCTGCCCAGAAGGATTGCTCATAATTTCTTCAAAACAAAGCCCCTCAACTGTAGATCTACTGATAGTATGTCAAACTCTGAATCAGAGTTTCTCATGAACGTTTTATCTAACATCCTACTTCCAACGACTTCTATTATATATTTATCCTGCCCTAGTACAGAGGAGAACAGGAGCAATTTATAAATATAAACACTATACTCCTCTACTTTGTTAAGGTTTCTAGTATAGAAAAAGATTATTTTTTTTCTAGAATAAAAGTTCTAGGCAAATTTGTCAGCTGCTTAAATGTAAAGCAAATTGATATGCATTGCCAACTACTCTCATTATCAATGAATTCATAAACCCTAGAGAAGGAAAACAATACTCCCCTGTGAGATAACGGATTTAAGCTTACAAAATCCCTTTCAATCCATGTGTGCCAGATGACTCCTTGTATTTAAATATGAATCTGGGTTTTTCCTATATTATTACATACTAGTGATAAAAGGGCCTCAGGCTAAATATATTCTAATAAAAAAAAAGCTGTTAACGTTGAGTTCAGGTTAGTAGATAGGATATCCCCACCAAAGCAAACTGTCAAAAGCAAGGAAATAAGCATTCAGACTATACAGTCCTCCACCATGTATACTCCCCTCATCATTTTCCCTTTTCAACCTCAACTAACTCCCTTCTGTTGCCCACATCTCTCAATTTTTAAATATTTAATCTGCAACAGTACGCAAAAATTTCACTAAAATATTCTATGGAAAGTTTGATTGTTCTCTGAAGATCTGTTGTGCCAAATCTGCGGACAAAAAAGTATAAAATACAAGGATTTGAATCCAGCTGTAAGTACAATCTCAACACAATTGTAACTGTGGTATTGCTACTGATGCTTCTATAATATTTTTACCATTTTATTCAATATGTTTTTGCAAACACAGTGATAACAAGGAAGGGTTATTACAACACAGACTTCTATCAATTCAGAAAGAGGAACTGATGGTCTATTAGACTGCTCAGTATCAGTCCACTAAGGATTGTTGTGAATCTTATCTCTTTATCGGTAGACAATGATTCATGATGAAAGCTGTACAGTATAATTGGAGGACTGGAAGTTGTGTATAAACCTACCCTTTTGTTCTGGCAGGACCATTTTGGAAAAAGTCATACTTTCTTTTTCTGCCTTACCCCATAAAAATTCTTTAATAATTTTTTTAACTTCTTAAAATATCCTTTGGGGTTTTCCCTGGGTAAGGAGCCAAACAGATCATAATAGTCTGGAAAGAGCGTTCATTTTTATATTATTAACCTTACCCCATACAGTGAAATGTAGCTGTTCCCAATGCCTCAATCTGTTCTTTCAGTAACCAGAAGAGAATCCAAATTGGATTTGAACAAGTCCTTTAGTTTAATTTAATTTAATATATATCATTATGCACAGATATTTCATGCTGTTAAGTTCCCACTTAAAGTCCCAGGTTCAAACTCTGGGTTGACATACAGCAATTGCCATTCACCAGTCAACAGTTAACTATAGCATTTGAGACACTATGATTGTTTTGCTATATTTCAAACAGGAGATCTCAGATAACTCTGCTTGGTAACTGTTGATAAATGTTGACTTTTTAATGCCAATTGCAATACACCCTGTACAATCCCTCTGGAACCCACAGGGTTACTCAAAATGTAGATCAGTGCAGAATGAAGCCCCCAATTAGCATTGTGATATTTGCAACACCTAGATGGACTTGACCCTGTTGAAATCCTTCTTATACACACCTAGTCTTTCCTCATTTTCTGATTTTGTATGAGATTCTCCTGCAGATGGTATAGCACCTTCTGTTTTTGTCACTATCTGACTCTATTTTCATCTTACTGCAACTCAAAATTTATTCCTGGAGTAGCTGTCATTTCAGATTTTTGCCAGTACAAAACTCTGTTTTCTTCATTTAACAGTGAATGGCAAAATAGTCATAAAAATGTAAAAATATATACTGTACATCCCAAATAATTAACAGAACATATGTGTAGACCAATTCTCCCCTACATATGCTCCCCCCCTCATATAACACCAAATAGGAATTCAGAAATTAAGAGCTTGATGCAGGAACCACTTAGTGAAATTCAATGGCCTATCTACTACTGGTTGTCAAAGAACACTTGATCACAGTGGTTCCTTCTGGCCTTAACAATCTATGAATTCAGGGTACATAGCAGCTTTCAGGATGTGCTCAGCAAATTTCATCATTACTCCCTAGGGGTCTGAACATGCTTTCACTAACGTCAATGTTAAAACTCCTACTGATTTCAATGGTACAGGATCAGATGCTAAATGAGAAACCTTCAGGAATCTCCACTACAACATGAACACAAAAATATACCCCTATTTTTAGCTAGTAGAGACCAATTCCTGACATCCAAATCCCAACTATGCAGACCCACGTTGGTGCCCGGGGCAGGAAAGCTTAGCAGCAGTGTGAACCCTCCCAATCTTCTCAGCCAGGGGTGCAAGGTGGGACGTTCTATGCATCTCCCACTGCACAATGCACTTCCCTGGACACTTCCTCTTAAATCCTAATTATGCCAGCAAAATTGCTCTATAACCACCTTGCCAGCCAGGGCAGAGGCACAAGGAGCTGTTGCACACTCTACTTATGACTTATTTTAGCCTGTACTTAAAATAATTTTGCACAGTAAGCAAATAGAAGTCAGCCAGGTTGAGAGGGATCCTGAATACACAAAGCATGACTGGAGGCAAAAGATGTCCCCTTTGTAGAGGACCTCTTTCTTGTCCTATGTTCTGGGAATAACTGAAAACAGATGTGCGCAGTAAGATTTTTTGCCATTCTGAAGTGTCTCCCCCTAATGGGACATGAATCTTTTCACACATAGCTGTCTCTAACTTCTCTCTTCCACAGTGGCACAGAAATAATTATTAAAACTTAAAAATATTTTTTCAAACAATATATCTGAAAACAGAATTCTTCTTAGCAGTTCTGTTATCGTTCCATGCTTTGTGTTGCCTTACAAGAATTGATGACATCACAAACCACTAAAATAGAGTAGGAGATGCATTCTTTCTGCCTTTTAAAAGTGTGTCAAGCCATCAGCAGTTCAAGGGAAAACACGTAATACTGAATTCACTTCTTCACAGGTAATTTCAAGTATTTTGATTTATAATGTAAATGCATTTGGTATTTAAGTCTGTACATAAATTCTGTTAACAAATTGGGATCTTTACAAAAACCCTTTACCATTCACATTCAAGAGTGAGTAAAACACACATATAGACCAAATTCTGCTCTCAGCTACTTTGGTATATATCCACACTAACTCGACAACAATGGAGTTACCACACTGTAAATTCAGAGTAAATGAGAGCAGAATCTGGCCCACAAAGTGTGAGGATAGATGTACAATGATCCAACTAACATATAATAAACAAAAAGATCTATTCTTTACTGAGATACATAGCAATTTTAGTTGAAAAGCTTGTTCCTTTAAGACTTACACATTGTCCCAGTATAAAGAATTATAATTCTCACACTATTTTTTCACAAGGACCAATGATACTAACAACATTCTGTGGAGAAAACAATAAAATGCACTCAAAATTAAAATCTCATTTTTAGAGAAATGGGTTTAAAAATGAAATATATAAGGATTTAAAAACGAAATATTTAACTGTAAAAATGTACACTTACCTATACAATCCCCATTTGCATCTTGCTTATATCCCATGTTGCACTCACATCGGTAACTGGAAATTGTTGGTATGCAGCGTCCATTTAAGCAGAGATTGGGGTGGTGTTTACATATATCTATTGTCTGATTGAGGATTGCTGAAACAGATTACAGAGATGAGAAAGTTGAATCAGAATGTGAAATAGGCATGCATAACATAATCTGTAATTATTTTTAACTATTTTTTTTAAACAAATCAGTAAGTTTACAATTTTTCTGTAAACAAATCAGTGAGTTTAGGTATTCTTTAAATACTTAAAAAGAAGTATTTCCAAGAACTATTGATAGGACAGTAAGATAACAAAGACATAAATTAAAATCAGAAAAAAATTAAACAAATGGCCTTGGTTATGATACACTTTTTACATTGAATGTCTGATGAGAGGGGTATCATTGGGTTTGGATCCAGGTAATTCATTACTATGACTTTATTATTTATGGTGTATTTATCCTAATATTCCATACTTTGTTTTGTACTATGTCCCTGATCCTGCAACACTTGCAGAAGGTATTAGTAACTGATTATTGTTCATCCTGGGTCTTGGGCCAAAGCAGTAATTTTTGGGGGGAAGGGACAATTCCACATTTGGAAGAAAAAGAAGGAAAGATTTCCTCTAGTAGTATGTTTCAAAAGTACTGGCGGCTCAGTGGCTTGGAATGCTAGTAATACTGACTGCGATGGATTGGTGGACAGTACGCAAGTAAGATATTCAAAGCTGCTTGATAAAATAGGTCTACAGTGTATCGCATGGATGTTACTACCACACAGATTTTATATGTACCGGCAACACATGATAGCATGGTATAAAGGTTTTAGCATCATGAATTTGCTATGACTGCTTTATTCACAAGTTGCAATGGGGGAGATGTGCAGGTAATCCTGAATGAGTGCTTTTATATCACACCATGCCATTATATATTTTGTATATGCGCTATATGTTACAGAAAAACTACATTAGGAATGTTTAAGGTAATTTTAAAAACATTTATGGAATTATTTCTTGTATCCCTCTCTCTGTAAAGCTTTAATCTCTGTAAGTCCAATTCTGCAAGTCTGAGAGGGAGAGAAAAATTAAAACTAATAAATGTAAAATGCCTCCAAAAATAACTTAATGGATTTTCTATATATAAAAATATAGAGGGGGAGGGCTTCAAAAACTGACATCTCAGACCCTTCAGGATCCAAAAGCAAATGTTCGATCCCCACTGGGAAGCTAGAAATCTCCTCTCTCTCATGGAATGAAACTTCCTCTTCTACCTCTGCAGGGTAGCAGGATTATAGATCTTATGACTATGAACAAAATAAAGTTTTTATTTATTTTAAAAAAAGAAAACTGTTTCAAGTCAGACTCACTTTAAGGTCAGAAAGGACCATTGTGATCATCTAGTCTGATCTCCTGCACACTGCAGGCCATAGAACCTCACCCACACCTGAAATAGACTTCTAACCTCTGGCTGAGTTACTGAAGGCCTCATATCATGGTTTTTAGACTTCAAGTTACAGAGAATTCACCATTTACACTAGTGTAAACTGGCAAGTGACCGTGCCCCATGCTGTAGAGGAAGGTGAAAAACCCCCAGGGTCTCAGCCAATCTGACCTGGGGGAAAATTCCATCCCAACTACAAATATAGTGATCAGCTACATGTGAGCAAGACCCACCAGACAGATAGATAACTGAGAAAGAATTCTCTGTAGTAAGTCAGAGCCCTCCCCATCTAGTGTCCCATCTCCAGTAGTTGGGGATTTTGGGGACTGAAACTGATTCAGGAAGGTGGAATTTGATGGACAATTTTCTGGCAGTTTTTTTTTTTTTAAATCTTGGGTAGCTGATGCAACTCATGGGTTTGGAGTGTTAGAAGAAGCCCCAGGTAGAGGGAATAATGGCTAGAGTGTAAAGGATCCAGAAATGTGAATGATAAATATATCACACCCCTGTATAATTTATAACATGTATATTACTTCAATTTATATTTTTACCAAATGTGTAGATGTAATACCGACAGATCCCAGTTGTTGGCAGGCGGGCTCGAACCTAGGGCCTCTGAAGCTAAATGAATGAGCCTCTACTGCATGAGGTAAAAGCCATATGGCTCTTAGCTCAGGCTGTAGAACAGACTCATTAATCTCTCTCTCTAAGTGGTCTCGGTGCCACTAAATGGGACAGAACACCATACTCAGAAGGTGTGTGGGTTTCATAGATAATGAACAGAAATTTGAGGTTAAAGCCACTGCAGGTATACAACTTAATGAGGAGTTCATTGAGTAAAAGGTGAAAATAATTGGTAAACAGAGGGATTGTAAAAAAAAAATAGAGGTAGTTACAGTGTATGAAGGACCAATAAGAAAGCTAATCTCTGTAACCCAAATAAAGAAATATTGAACATGTCTGTATTGTGATCTTTGTTGGGAAAAAAGGGACAAACGCTCTAGAAAATTCACTGTCATGAAAGAATACAAAATTTCTTATATGCAATTACATTAGTAAGGATGTGTATTCAGAGAGAGGTTCTCATTTTCAGAATAAAGCCTAAGAAACACAAGCAAGAAGCAATAAAACTAATCAAAAACAGAGGGAAACAATTAAAAAACAACAAGGAAACATACTCAGCCCAGTAATGATTGCACCATTTCCAGTGTGAGTCTGGCCACCAGTCCCAACACCTGCTCCTCCTACACCAGGGGAGAAGCCATTGCCACCTGGAATGGGAATAAATCCAGTTCCTCCCGGGCCATAGCTATTCCCATTTCCACCAGGAAGGAATCCATTGCCTCCTGGTCCACCAGGTCTGGAACCACCTCCTACAGGAACTCCATCTATGCAAAGTCTGCGGTATTCATCTACAAAAAAAGAACACACAGAGAGACATACAGTAAAACAGTCTTGCCTAATTCAGTGTGTAAAGAAGATGCTGAAACATAGAACTCTGTATAATAAGAAAAAAATAAAGTAACAACTCCTCATTTTGGAATTTACTGTCTTCTCTCTTCTACTCCTATGTTTATGAGGCATTCACAGTCATAACAGGTGTTACTTAATGAATACCATGTACAGTAATACTAGGACGTGTTATAATTTACTCCTAGCTGTTTGGGGTAGCATTTGGCAGGGAATGGATAAAAAAGTATGCTAACCCCTGTCCTGCAGATATCTTAGCGTAGGTAAAATGAAAACACATTTACGCCACCAGTGTGGAAAGTTGCTATGTGAGTGCCAGGCTGAGAGATTATTCATGTCATGTACATTGCCAGTTCAAAGAAACATGAAATCTATAGAAAAAGAGAGCAGCTGTTCCTTTACATTGTAATGAACTATGGATCCTCAGACTCATTTTCTCTTTGAGCTTGACCACAAAATCTTCATCAGTTCACAAGAACTACTTCCAATGTCAACAAAAGGGGGTTACAGAAACTGGTCCTAAGTAATAATGGACCAGAAAAAATGGTTCACAGATGGAAACATCCATACTGAAAACACAAGAATGAATAATAATGTAACTCCTAACTTTTTTTAAGCTTTGATTTTAAGGTAGTTTAAAATGTTTCCAACAACCTCTGTCATAACTGGAATGGGCAGCAAAAACCACTCACCAGAGCCTCTCACAGGACACATCTCAGGAACAGATCCAATGGCCCAGCATCGACCAGATTCACAACAGCACTGCATTTTGGTAAACCTATTCGGAAGTTCTTGTGCACAGCGACCATTCACCAAGCTGGAGAAACATGTGCCTGCCCTTTGATCTGGACATTAATTAAAAAAACAAACTAATATGAATTGTCCTTTAGAAATTTGCCCCCGTGATTGCAAACACTAGGAGTAATAGCAAGAAAAGCAATTGAAAAGTTGTATAAAAACAAATTTAAATACAGTCAGACAAAGTTTATCAACAACTGGTTTATTGCAATGCCATAATTTTTCAGTGACACTAATCTTGCATTAATCCAAAATGTCATCTTCCTCTACTTCCACTTTAGCCATGGGAAACCCCTCAAGTCCCTTCACAGACTCCTCAAGGAAATGACCACATATTTAATCTCTATTAGCCAGAACATGGTGCAGGTATCCTGGAACATAGGGGAGAGTAAGAAACCCCTCTTCTCCTCCATACATACCCAAACAAACCTGTGCAGCCTCCTCAGATCTTTGTTCTGGGCATTTAGAAGTAAGCAAATATTGTATGGTTGCTGTTCCCTCCCCCAGTATATAGTCAGGAAGTGGGTGGCTCCACAACCTAACTTGCTGGCCAGGAAGTAGTAATCTGCTACTTTTTGGAGCCGCCAAGGCATAATTTCCTCCCTGTGCTGCTGTTGGGGCAATGCATTTACATGCAGTCCCTTACAAAGGGGGTATTGTAGATGCACAATCTAGCCCAACATAAAGCCTGTGCACACCCTACACCCTTACGCGGCAAGTAGAGCCATTGAACTGGAACTAATAACAGAGTAAGATAGTACTCAAATTGGCTAAAGGGAAGCAGGACTGGACCAAAGCCTGCTGGAAAGGCGTAACGAGTGGGGTACCGATGGGGTCTGTTTTGGGACCGGCTCTGTTCAATATCTTCATCAACGACTTAGATATTGGCATAGAAAGTACGCTTATTAAGTTTGTGGATGATACCAAACTGGGAGGGATTGCAACTACTTTGGAGGACAGGGTCATAATTCAAAATGATCTGGACAAATTGGAGAAATGGTCTGAGTTAAACAGGATGAAGTTTAACAAAGACAAATGCAAAGTGCTCCACTTAGGAAGGAAAAATCAATTTCACACATACAGAATGGGAAAAGACTGTCTAGGAAGGAGTACGGCAGAAAGGGATCTAGGGGTTATAGTGGACCACAAGCTAAATATGAGTCAACAGTGTGATGCTGTTGCAAAAAAAGCAAACATGATTCTGGGATGCATTAACAGGTGTGTTGTGAGCAAGACACGAGAAGTCATTCTTCCGCTCTACTCTGCTCTGGTTAGGCCTCAGCTGGAGTATTGTGTCCAGTTCTGGGCGCCGCATTTTAAAAAAGATGTGGAGAAATTGGAAAGGGTCCAAAGAAGAGCAACAAGAATGATTAAAGGTCTTGAGAACATGACCTATGAAGGAAGGCTGAAAGAACTGGGTTTGTTTAGTTTGGAAAAGAGAAGACTGAGAGGGGACATGATAGCAGTTTTCAGGTATCTAAAAGGGTGTCATAAGGAGGAGGGAGAGAACTTGTTCACCTTAGCCTCTAAGGATAGAACCAGAAACAATGGGTTTAAACTGCAGCAAGGGAGGTCTAGGTTGGACATTAGGAAAAAGTTCCTAACTATCAGGGTGGTTAAACACTGGAACAAATTGCCTAGGGAGGTTGTGGAATCTCCGTCTCTGGAGATATTTAAGAGTAGGTTAGATAAATGTCTATCAGGGATGGTCTAGACAGTATTTGGTCCTGCCATGCGGGCAGGGGACTGGACTCGATGACCTCTCGAGGTCCCTTCCAGTCCTATAATCTATGAATGAAAAAGATAAATGTATGTTATCAAAATTAGTGGCCAACTATCAAAAATTGCATACAATAGCTTACATTGCAATTATACTATCAATATATGGTATACAATATACGTTTCAACAGTGCAATAAACCTTTTCATTTTTAGGTTTGTTAAATAACATATCTGAAATCAATTCACTTTGGATTAATAACATTAGACTCTGCTAAATTTTTCCTGATCAATTTTTTTTAGGTGCTAAATTGAACTGCCCAATTTGTAGTATTTTTTGCCCATCCAGCTACTTTGGCCTGAAGAATATAATTCAGAACATTTAAGGCAGGTTTTCAAAACTACACATCTAAATTACACGTGCAAATGATGTGTCAAACCGTCCTTGCTCTACTCACAACAAAAGTTCCACTGACTAACAACAAATGTGCATAAATTTTCTAGAACTGGCTTGACACAGAGGTTAGTAATTGTGCATGAGAAAAAACTGTAGTTGTCCTAACAAAAAGAGTAATTGCCCTAAGATTTTTAAAAATGTGGCTCTTGATGTTTCTTTCATGATGTAATATATGATATAATATGTAGGGCCAGAATCTACCACTTTTACTCACAATGAATAGTATCTTATTCTATGAGTAGTCCCACCAAAAGCAATAGGACTATTAGCAAAGAAAAAGTATTGTTCAGTTTGAGTAATGGCAGCAGAAACAGGCTGTGAATTTTTATCAGACTGTTTTCCGAAGTTCAACATAAGCAGGAGCAAAAAAGGTCCAGAAGTGATGGAGGATTACAAACACTGAAATCAAATTTAAGCTTCATGTAAGCATTACAGTGAGGTAATGTCCAGAATGTTAATTTTAAGGCCTAACAGCCTTGACAGTGTCATGTTAAATTCACAGGGCCTTTCTAAACACAAGAACTATTATCAAGATATTCTTTGAGTGTTCAGTTGAACTTTAGGGGCTTTATTCCGTTTTTTTTTAAATGTAAAGGCTACAGATTTACCTCAAATTAGGTTTTAGGATGTTAACCAAAAAAGCAAACAAAAACCAATACAGCACTATAAAATATAAAGGTACAAGCTGAAGCAAACAAATATGACATTAAAAATGGCAATTCGTGTTTCTTCTAAAAGCCCTTTATAATTTTAAGACTACTTCATTCCAACTACTTGGTGCAGCAAGTTAAAAAGACTCTTCAGTCCCACACTTATAGTCATTAAGCACTTTAAAACTGTATTGACTGTCTAATCTTAAAGACTAAGAGTGTTATGTTGCTTAGTATGAAAGCATAGCTAGAAGGGGCTGGAAGTGGGACAAGAAACAGCACAGGGCCTTGGCAGTGATGACCATAGTCTGTGATAGATCTCAGGAGATTGGAAGTTTCATGGACCAACCCCATTGCAGGGGTGCTGAAAATTTTTTTTTTTGTAGTGGGAGTGCTGGGAGGCATTGAACCAAACTGTAAACCCTATATATGATGGAAACCACTTCAAGCCAGTGGGTATGGCAGGACCTATGCCCTACAGCTGTGTGTGTGTGGGCACATATGTGCTTGTTCTCCATAACATACCTCTACTGCCTGTTCCTAGGACACAATCAGCGAAAAAAATAATTTGGAGACAAACTGGCTCATTATCCATATTTTACAGGTGAAGCAACTGAGGCACCAGAGAATAAGTGGATTATCTAAAGTCACACTCTATCAGTAATGGATTTAAGGACTCCTGAGTCTGCTCAGACTAACAGACGACGTAGCCAGTACAGAAATATCGGACTCCTAGACGTACACTTTCCCATGTGTTTTATTCCTATCCAAGCCAAAGAATTAATATTTCATGCAACAAATTTAATGTCAGCAACTTTCTCATGTAGCGAAGTTTTACTTAATACACTGCACCTGGCTGTTGAAGTACCATTCAGGCTTCTCTTAAATAATCTAATTTTGGCAGAATGCTTTCTTTGACTTAATATGAACTCTAATAATTTAAGAGCCAAGTAATTTTTCCAGAATAAAAAAGAATGAGAAGAGAAGGAATCTTCTGTTTACTTGATAAGATGTGTTAATAAGTTTTCTTCGTAGAGAAAGTGCAGTTGTTGCAGATGGATATCCTATTTTTCTAAATTAGAACTTAAGTCAGAAGGAAATTTTTACACACACACAATATGCATATGCAGCTCTTACTGGCTTCAGTGGGAATCATATATGTGCTTCAGAAGTTAAAATTTGGACTTCTGTCTATATTTTTATTGAGTTGGGTGGAAAAATATAAAACAAGAGCATTTATTCAGCATGTGACATGCCAATGCTTGTGACACCCTAGTTCCTTCAAAAGCAGTGAACTATTTTACTGCCATAGTCTCAACTACTGATTTGTTGCATTACTGAAGTAATTGGAAGGTTAAGAAGACTAATAGGAATGGTAAAATAGGTATTTGCATAAAAATAACTTGGTATTTTGATTAAAAATAAAATCTAGAAAATTATTGACCCAAAATTGTTCCAATGGTTTCAAATGTCTACTTTAAATTGACAGAAAAAGGTTAATTCACAGTTATAAGGCTTGTTGTAATAACTGTAAATTTACCCTAATAGTGAAATTGTAAAAAGTGAGTGGAAGTTCATAAAATATCAGAATATAATAATCAATGTTGATGGGAAAAGGTGCAAAAGGGAGATTGAATTAGTCCAAACAAAAAGGCCTACTGATATAACTCAAGGGCTGGGTTAAGATCGGGTCTGACAAATAAGAGAAGTGTGGTACCAGAAATCAATTAACCAAAACTGGTGTGTCAGAAACTAGGCCTAATTGGTGGAGGGGCTAAAATAATGAGGGGATGGGCTAATCTACCCATCACTCACTTTTGAGATTCTGAAGAAAGAGACTTTGGGATGAATGTGAATGAAGTACTGACTGAAACAAGGGGAAGGGGCAAGCTCCACCATCATGGCTGCCACCCCCACTGTCTTCTAGGATCCCAGCTTCTAGTGTAACACCATCAGATCTTTTTTGTCTTAATCTTGAAAGATGTCCTGACCAGACAGGTCAAGAGAGGGACCCAGATTTAATTAATGGAGATATCCTATCTCCTAGACCTGGAAGGGACCTTGAAAGGTCATTGAGTCGAGTCCAGCCCCCTGCCTTCACTAGCAGGACCAAGTACTGATTTTGCCCCCAATCCCTAAGTGGCCCCCTCAAGGATTAAACTCACAACCCTAGGTTTAGCAGGCTAATGCTCAAACCACTGAGCTATCCCTCCCCCCATGACATTGCCACTTCCACCTCCACTGGCTTCTGCTGAATCCCAGCTGGGATGTAAAACTTTTTCCTGACACACAGATCCTGTATATGCTCTTCCGTCATCACCTTATTTCTTGTCTTTTCTATCCTTCTACTTTTTCCTTCTGTCAAATAAAAATCTGGCTTAACTGGCCAAGACTGTATATTTTGCAAAACTGCTATTATAAGCCTGCAACACGAGAGGCAGATAAGAACAATGCCCGTTGCTTGTACAAATTTGCCAGGCCTCAGAGTGGCTAATAAGACAGTATGTGCAAGGTGCTGGAGAAGATTCTGAAAGAGAAACTAGTTGAGGACCTTGAAGTTAATGGCAAATGCGATAAATTACAGCATGGTTTTACGAAGGGCAGATCGTGCCAAACGAATCTGATCTCCTTCTTTGAGAAAGTAACGGACTTATTAGATAAGGGAAATGCGGTGGACCTAATATACCTGGATTTCAGTAAAGCGTTTGATACAGTACCCCATGAGGAACTATTGGTTAAAATGAAAAACATGGGGATCGATATGAAAATCCAGAGGTGGATAGGGAATTGGTTAATGGGGAGAATGCAGCGGGTCGTATTAAAGGGTGAATTGTCGGGTTGGAGGGAGGTTACTAGTGGAGTGCCTCAAGGTTCGGTTTTGGGACCCATCTTATTTAATCTATTTATAACTGACCTCGGGACCGATTGCAAGAGTGGGCTGATAAAGTTTGCGGATGATACGAAGGTGGGAGGAGTTGCAAACTCGGAGGAGGATAGGGATACTCTGCAGGGAGACTTGAATGAGCTTGTGAATTGGAGTATCAGAAATAGGATGAAATTTAATAGTAAAAAGTGTAAGGTGATGCACTTGGGGACGAATAATAACAATTTTAGTTACAAGATGGGGACGCATTGGTTAGAAGTAACGGAAGAGGAGAAGGACCTAGGGGTCCTTGTGGACCGCAGGATGACTATGAGTCGGCAATGTGACGTGGCGGTGAAAAAAGCCAATGCGGTCTTGGGATGTATTAGGCGAGGTATATCTAGTAGAGATAGGGAGGTCCTGCTTCCGTTGTATAAGGCGCTGGTGAGACCTCATTTGGAGTACTGTGTGCAGTTCTGGTCTCCCATGTTTAAAAAAGATGAACTCAAACTGGAACGGGTGCAGAGAAGGGCGACTAAGATGATCAGAGGAATGGAAAACCTGTCGTATGAAAAGAGATTAGAGGAGCTTGGGTTGTTTAGTCTGACAAAGCGAAGGCTGAGGGGGGATATGATTGCTATGTTTAAATATATCAGAGGGGTTAATACAAGGGAGGGAGAGGAATTATTCCAGTTTAGTACTAATGTGGACACGAGAACGAATGGATACAAACTGGCCGGGGGGAAGTTTAGGCTTGAAATTAGACGAAGGATTCTGACCGTCAGAGGGGTGAAATATTGGAACGGCCTTCCGAGGGAAACGGTGGGGGCGACGGACCTGTCTGGTTTTAAGATTAAGTTGGATGAGTTTATGGAGGGAATGGTTTAATGATAAAACATAGTAGCCAAGGAAAACCAAGCAATGGTACATGAACAGCATAATGGCCAACAAGGGTCAGGCTAGAGACTCTTGCCTATATGCTCGGGGTATTACTGATCGCCATATTTGGGGTCGGGAAGGAATTTTCCTCCAGGGTAGATTGGCTGAGCCTCTGGAGGTTTTTCGCCTTCCTCCGCAGCATGGGGCAGGGATCACTAGCAGGAGGGTCTCAGCCGATTGAAGTCACTAAAAACAGGATTGGGGACTTCAACGGTAGAGTCCAGGGAAGGGTCTTGCGGCCTGCAGCATGCAGGGGGTCAGACCAGATGATCATAATGGTCCCTTCTGACCTTAATGTCTATGAGTCTATGAGTCTATGCCTGGGCTTTTCCAGAAGCAAGATTACACGTGAAAGTCAACATCAGAAACAAGCTGCATAGTTTTAATCGTTGCTGTTCTTTTCTCTCCCCCTTGCGTGTATTTGTCTTGTTCAGTCTTCTAGGAAATGAGGTGGGGCTTTATCGATAACCGCAACAACAACTCCAGCCCAGTTCAAGTAACCTGTTTGCTTTTCCCCAAACAGGACAGTTATTACCATCTAAGAGACTGTCAAAGAAAGGGTGGGTGGGGAGCACTTCTAAAAAAACTCTCTCCAGCTAACACGAAAGGGAACAACGGATGTTTTAAAATGAATGCCATACTTAATACTTTATATTTCAAATGCTTTAACTGTTTTTCCCATCTTTTCTGTATTTTTAATAAAAGGTCAAAAGGATTTTTAATGGTGTATTTGCCAGCACAGCAGACTGAGGCTCTGTTTAAGTACTAAGCAGGCTGATGTCTCTGTGTATCAAAGCCCAAATCTTGTTTAACGCTGTTTGATACTGGACAGTGGCAGCGTCATGCTTTGACTCTTTAGGCCCATTGTTTCCATCTAAATTAACAGAACAGGCTGCCATTCTGCCCTTCACTTACTTTGCACCTGAATTCTGCAAGCAAATTATACCCCAATCCTGCAAACTCTTGAGTGCATGAGAAACTTTACCATCATTGGACAACTCAACACATAAAGTTATGCACACGCCTATGTGTTTGCTGGATCTGAGCCTGAGAATGTAACATCTACGCTACTTCTTAGTGTCACAACCACCTCAAGATATTACATTATAAGTGACACAAGATGGTAGGTTAACAGCTAATGGTTTATTGCACAGGGTAAACGATATTTTCAGCCAAGTCAACGTTACATTTAAAACCGTACACTTGGCATACATGCGGCTGTAAAACAAACATAGTGAAAAGATCCATGACACACGTTACCACATCTAAAAACAAACACATATTTTAAAAAGGACAGAAACAGATTTTTTAAAAAGTCAGATCCAGAGAGCTCTAACTACTGACATTTGATCTTTGTTTTATTCTTACAAATGGAAAAAGGCCATTCAAGCCAAATTAAATAGCAATTCATTTCATTTCCTGTAGATGTCTTCTAAGTTTACATGAGTGCACTTCTACCGCTGGCATTCAGAAGGTAAAGTACGCCTATGCAAGGCAGACCTTGAAATATTAAGCAAGGACTCAATCTTGCTCCTTTGAAATCAAGTTGAGTTTTGCCTTTGACTTCAACAGAAACAGAGTTAAGCAACGAGTGTGATTCTAATTTCTCATGTCTGTCCTCATAACTGTGGCTTATTATTTCCTAGCTAAGAGTCTAATCCTGCTCCCAGTTGCAGAGGCACAGAACTGGAAATATAACTGTAAAAAAACCAAACTATATTTCTACTGTATTGGTTGAGGGTCCTGGGCCATAAGAGAGCCCATGCAGAGTCTCCCGCTCTGCAGTGGCACTCTAAACAGGACTGCACACTGGGACATTGTGAACAGACTTCGGATTTGTGGCAGAAAGGCCAGTGTGCCTGTGTACAGTGTGGATCACCTGGCAAAAATTCCCATTAGAGAAGAGAACTTCAGCCAATAGCCCCAGCTTGTAAGCTATTTTTTTTTTTAATTATTATATGGAGATATACTTATCTCATAGAACTGGAAAGGACCCTGAAAGGTCATTGAGTCCAGCCCCCTGCCTTCACTAGCAGGACCACATACTGATTTTGCCCCAGATCCCTAAGTGGTCCCCTCAAGGACTGAACTCACAACCCTGGGTTTAGCAGGCCAATGCTCAAATCACTGAGCTAACCCTCCCTCTGGCTTGAGAATGCCCCAAGAACCCACAGAAGGATGTACTTACCAATACAGTGGGATCCATCTGTAGATGTGACATAGCCACGTGGACAAATGCAGAAATAACTTCCCACTGTGTTAGAACATTCGCCACCTTCGCAGATTCCTGGAACGATACTGCACTCATCGATATCTATTCAAAGAAGGAAGAAGCAGGTGATTAACAAAACACTTGCATATAATGCTTTTCAAATAAAAGATTTTTTTAAAAAAATGAAGGGCATTACATTCAGTTAGAATGCAGCTCAGGTTTAATAACGTGCTGCAATGGTTCAGAAATTGTGGTTGATGGAACACTTGTGGTTTGCAGAGCAGTAGTTGCAGGTCGTCTGTTTAAAACTGACTGATCACACAGTGCCAGCTTTCCTTATATGTTCCAGTTCTGTGCCACCCTAAATCCTGAAGTAGGTTAAAGCAGTCTGGACGCTGCTCTAACTCACATCAGATGGCTGTGGTCGCTTTGGGACCATAAAACAGGTGAGCATAGCGGAGATGCAACACCGATCAGCCCTACCCCAAACATTCCCCCTGCTCTAGGGCTGAATGTGGGCACGCAGAATAGGGGTCAAATATGATGGCTCTGCGCCTGCTAAGAGCTCCCCATGGTGTGAGCTAGCCAGAGCCAGCTGCATTCCTGATGCTTTGCGAGCCACAAGTAGTTCAAAGAAACTGTACTGTAGTCTTCAGAAGAATGGACTCAATCATTGTACATCCTTTCATAGAATTAATCTTTAGTTACGCAAACAGTCCCATTAAAAGCAGTGGTCGCATCTCATGTGAACGGAGATACCACCAAGTCAATGGAGCAAGTTTTGACCAGAGCAAAACCTGTGGAGTGACGTGATGCTGGGTATCAGAACTGAGAGCATGTACTAGGAGCTAAACACACACTTGTTTTTTCAATGCTCCCCATATTGGTGCCCACACAGTGAGGACGAGACAGTCTGACTGTAATGCTGAGAGGTGAGCAGCGGGGGGGGGGGGGGGGGAGTAGGCTGGGATGTAAGAAATACCTGATCACATAGTAAGTAAAGACTGCATCATAATGCATAAGTACAAGGGGGCAGTTTCAAGTATCAGGCATTTCCTAAGTTTTGAGTGCTTCACTTTGCAACCTGAACATTTTTTTAGATAGGCACGTTGGTGGTAGTGGTTTTGTTTTTTATTGTTGTTTTGTAATTCTAGTTCCACACTGGGTTTGTTTATGGTGACCTCCGTTTATTAGAGCTCTGAGTAACTCTCTTAAATGTAACCTGCAGCCAAATTAAAGTTGCCATCTTTCAGGTTTTGTAATAAACTTGAAACCTGGCTCATGTTAAACCTGGGATGAATTCTGAGAAAGCTTGGGCCAAGTTTCCAACAAACTTGGGCTGACTTATGTTTTCCAGTTGAAAGCATATGGAACTCTGTGGCTTTTGCACCACCCAAAGCCTGGAAAACGTTGGTGTTTTTGGCTCAGTTTGCATTTAAGTTCTTGGTTGCAAAGTGACATTAAGAGAGTTTTACCCCATAAAACAACCCCCCCCCTCAAAAAAAGTCAAACTTTTGGACCCACATCATTTTTCATAAAGAAAGCTCAGAAGAAGCTATGAAGAAAGAACTCTCAAAGAGGATCAATTTGCAGAGGTCCCCCAGACAGTCCCTTCAGGACTTGGAATTTTCACTCCTACTAAAGAAAGTCCTGGGACACAGCCCCAAACCTGGCAGAGCTCCAAGGATCATCCTATTGCTTCTGCACTGGCTCTGACCCATGAGTACCTCTGGTTCCTTAGTCATGGCTGCACCAGGAGATGGGGGTGGGGGAGGGTTTAACGTTAGGGTTACCATACGTCCGGTTTTTCCCGGACATGTCCGGCTTTTCGGCAATCAAGCCCCCGTCTGGGGGGAACTGCCAAAAAGCCGAACATGTCCGGGAAAATGCCGGCCGGGGACTTCCCCTCCGGCGCCGGCTCTGCTCCTCCCCTGACTCTTCGGCTCTGTTTAAGAGCCGAGCTGCCTGAGCGCTATGGACTTCAGGCAGCCCCCCTTGCCTCCGGACCCCAGCCACCGGTCGGGCACTTCCCCTCCCGGGCTCCGGCGGCGCAGGGTCCGGAGGCATGGGGGCTGCCCGAAGCCGGTAGCGCTCGGGCAGCTCGGCTCTTAAACAGAGACGAAGAGTCAGGGGAGGAGCAGAGCCTCCGGCCGCGGCGGCTCTGCTCCTCCCCTGACTCTTCGGCTCTGTTTAAGAGCTGAGCGCTACGGGCTTTGGGCAGCCCCCATACCTCCGGACCCTGCGCCGCCGGAGCCCGGGACTGTGTTGTCTCCTCTAGGGAAACACAGTTGGGGGCCCAATGAGTGTACAATGTGCATCTCATCTCCCCCACTCTATCCAGTCCTCAATCTTGCCACTGTGGAGACTCCAGACCAACAAAGAGTGCCCATGGGATTAAGGAAGTGTGGGAACAAAGTCACAGGGATGACAGCACACTAGGTAGAGATACAAAAGAAATCCTCCATCCATTAATGTGGATCTACAGCAATGGTTCTCAACTAGGGGTATACAGAGGTCTACATCAATTCATCTAGGTATTTGCCTAGTTTTACAACAGGCTACATAAAAAGCACTAGCAAAGTCAGTACAAACTAAAATTTCATAAAGACAACTTGTTTATACTGCTCTATGTACTATACACTGAAATGTAAGTACAGTATTTATCTTCCAATCCATTTATTTTATAATTATATGTAAAAATGAGAAAGTAAGCAATTTTTCAGTAACAGTGTGCTGTGACACTTTTGTATTTTTGTCTGATTTTGTAAGCAAGTAGTTTTTAAGTGAGATGAAATTTGGGGGTATCCAAGACAATTCAGACTCCTGAAAGGGGTACAGTAATCTGGAAAGGTTGAGAGCTACTGATCTAGAGGGTACAATCTCATACTGTACTTGAAAAGGAAAATGCACAGCCCTACTGAGCATGTGAATATTGCACTGTGAGGGAACCAATAAAAAACATGGTGAAATGTTCACTGTAAAACTTTCAGGGGATTTTTAGGTACCTTTTTTTGTACACGAGACATCTCCTTACAACTATCATTGCTCTACCACCGAAGCACCCAGATAGTTTATATCTTAGAGGATCATATGACCTTTATAGCATGTTTTACACTATGAATATTAATCAAAGGAAGTGAAAAATTCTAATCTTTTCAGCTAGGCTATTTAAAATATTGCTTTTCTGTATGGAACTCTGCAGGACAGACTGAGGAACAATCTTCCTATTCCTCCCATAGCTCAGCGGCTGACCCCCTGTCTCCATGCAGAAGAAGGGGGAAGAGGGCATAATTGGACCAAATATTTTTAATACTTCTTTTGCTTGTGTTTCCTCTGCTGATTCAGCAGCAGCTGTTAACTGTATTTTTGTTGCAGATCACATAATTTCTGAGGCTTTTATTATACCAATAATAAAACAAATAGTACAGAGCTAGCTTGTAAACTCTTAGGGCAGAGATTGCATCGTCCTTTGTTTTTGAATAGGACCCAACACCACACTGAGGGACTACCAGAAACAGCTACATAAATTATTATGAATAAATAAATAAAAATAATGAATTATAATCCATTTTGTATATAGTTTAAAATATATGCCAAATGGAAAAAAAGAATATCAGAATGGGAAGAATCTTCAAGCTTTAAAAGAACACTAAGAGCAAAGAAGATATTAGACATATTTTTATCCATTTTCACTTACTGTTTTCTGTTAGATTTTATATACCACTACTTTGATACTGTCTTTTAATTTAAAAAAGCATCTAACTTTGGCAAGTTTTAACTGGCATCTTATAATACATATGGTATCCACACTTTGTAGAGATTTAGGCATTTTGTAAGAAAAAAGCCATTTTTGCCAGATCAAAACATTCTAAGAAATAATAGCTTCACTTGTGACATCATAGCTAACCACCACAGAGGTTTCGGAATCCCAAATGGTGGTATAAATCCAAACCAACTAATTCCCCCAGGAAATCTACAAAATCTTGCATGAATTTACTACATTATGACCAAATATCTGATGTGGCGAATGGGTTACCATCCTATTTAATCCAATGAAATGAAACCATGTGTGTAAATCATAGCAGAACTGGAATCTTTTGCATGCCTCGTCTTGATATCTTCTATGCAGTGCATTTCTATCATAACTGATAACTGGTTAAAAACAAGAATGATAAACCCCTCTACCAAGCAAGAATTAAGGCACATCACAAAGACAGACAAAGAAAGGAAAACTGGCAAGGACAAATCATCCACGAGGATCTTTTTCATGTTCTCTGAATAGAGTGCCTCTTGTGTTGGCAGTTTCAGCAGAGATGTCACAGATTGCATGGGCAGGGAAGCTCTCTACTCTCTCAAACCCTGCACATCAGGTTCCAGCACAATGGCAATGTAGTGTGAGGAAAATTATACTGTCCATCTTTGATACTGTGCTGGTTCTGCAAATAGATACAAGAATTCACTGTCCAGGACTATCTGTCTGGCACCATTCATAGACACCTCCAAACCTGCAGCAATCTTTTGCAGGATGCTTTTATTTTTTGCTGACTTAGTGGGGGAAAAGAGCTGTGACGCACAGAAATTGATTGAAATAACTTGAATTACATGTATAACACTGCCTTCTAAAAACAACAGGCGCTTGTTGAAACGTAGGCATTTCTCATTTATTTTCACTTTATCTTGCATAGATGGGTTGTTGCTACTTTAATGGGCAGCACCGTCTACTTAGAAAATCTCTGTGTGCAATAAACCTGGGCTTTAAAAGACTATACAATTTTGTACCCTTTATTGGAATTCTAACTACAGCTTGGGACTCACTTTCACTCCAGGTAATCTGGAGCATTGCCCTGTGAGAATAGGAGAGGACTGGCCAGATACTTCTGTTTTATCACTCCCCTGCTTCCAGCCCACACAGGGTGCTCTGCTCTGCCAGTCTGCAGGGACTGCATGAAGACTGGGCAAACCAGGGCAAGGAGCTAGAGGGCTAGGGGCAGACTGCACATCATTCTCCTCACCTGGCCCCATGCAGATTCCCCTGAAAAGGTTATCAGTGTAGGGCCATATTATCTTTTCTACAACGTACCCTCCACTGAATGCCGGGGAGCTGATGTGGCCTCCTGCAATTCCCTGAGGATCTACCATGTTTTGGAAAATGGATCCTGCAACCTTTTCCATGGGGGAGGGCAAACCCTACTCTCCTGACCAAACAATATACCAGAAGCTCTTGGAGAAAATTCCCAGGTTGATTTCTTGCACAAGAGACCCATCGCACATTTTACCAGCACCATGTTAAGGATATTTTCTTGCCACTAGTTTCTAAGCTAAACTCCGTTTCCCCTCCCCATTCTTGTGCATTGACATACCCATAACAAGATTTCAGTTAGCACTGACTGGAAATTTTGAGATTTTATTTCAGAAAGACCAGTAGACTGGTTGGCTGGAAGAGCCACACAGTTCACAATAAAACAAGCATAAATTAAGGCTTATGGGGAAATGCTACTTAAGTTGTAAAAAAGGACCTTGCCCTAAGTATGAAACAAACCTAAGGTCTGAGTGTCTGCCCTTCTGGTGTTTCACCTAAGAAGATAAAACGGAGCAAACTCCGTTAAGACCTGGCTCTAAATGTATGAAGCAAACATCCCAGCTGCAGGTATTAATAGGATATCTGTCTGCCAAAGAAAACAGCCTGGCCACTTGTCGGCCAGATTTCATGGCTTTTTATTGTAAAGCTTACAGTAGGCAGGATATGATGAATATCTTGGCAAATGTACCAAAAAAGGGTCTCAGAAATGTCTGAACGCTGAAAAAGGCTGCTGTGGAAGTGTTTTAGCTATATTCTACCTCGTCTAATGTAGTGTCAAGTTTGAATTTAACACACACGGTGTAATGAACTGGTATGTTATACAAGGAAGGAAAAACAGAAATAGAATTTTATTCTTTAAAAGGCTGTTTACATTTTGGTATCAAGTTTCATCAAGAGAGTTAGACTGTGACATATAGGCCTTGCCCTGCAGGGTGGTGCAGAACCATACCACACAAGAGCAGGGAAAGAGCACCGGTGGCATTCTGCCTCCTACAGCATCCAGGTGTACTGGGGGGAGGACAAACTGCTACACTCCTTCAAGGGATGAGGTGTATTCTCACCCACAAGGGAGTAATTAGGGCACAGTCCCTACATTTCCTTAAGTGCAAGTATGGTAATTTTACCCACCACTTACGTAGACCACCAGGCAAACACAGTGGTTCACATAAGCGGTGGGCCCCTTCCCCCTCGCTGAACACCATAGAAGTAGGAGGCAGAATCTAGCTCTGAAAGAGTACATTCTCCTCAGGACCCATATGTGTAACTTGCATGAGCACCAGCACATGAGTCAAATGTATCTCTTTCTTAAAAAGAGGGTCATGTATACACTGATAGTCTTCAAAATAAACACAATTGTAGCCCTAAGATGACACCTAATATACTGCAGATCGATAAGCTTATGCCAAAGAAGTAGGAAGGGTTTTTGTCAGGTTACAGTACCAGACTGGCACTCAGGAGATCCTAGCTCTCCATGTCCCCTTGGGCAAGTCACTTATTGTCTCTCTGCCAGTTTCTCTTCCTGTAAAACAAGGATGATGATGATAATTCTTCCCTACTTTACATGGGTGTTGTGAGGATAAATTTGTAAATGTTTATGAGCTACTCAGATACTATGAAAAGACTATAAATAAATTTAAAAAAATTAGAACCCTGTGCTATGTAAATGTTATGGGCCAAATCCCCCCAAACAGGTGTCCAAGCTATGTACAGAATGTAGGTATATGTAGGCACGCACAGACTGTTGCATATACAATATATATCTGTTGTGTATGCCCTGTAATCCTTATTCAGGGAAAACTCCCTTTATTTCAGTGAGTTCTGCCTCAGTAAGAACTGCTAGCTCTGGCCTCCCAAAATACTCTATAAACAGAATGTAGATCTTTTACTGATCTTTCAAAAAAGGAACACAGGCGAGTAATGCAAAGTAATAGTCTAGCAGAGAAATAAATGGATTTAGTGCTCAACACAGCTGAGGGAAATATACATTAAGGTAGAAAAAGCATGACACGAACACTCCTATTTATTCTAATTATTGCTGCCAGAAGATAAAATTAAAAAAAAAAAAAATTCAAAAGTACATGTGGATGCTTAAGGCCAAAGGATATAGCAGAGAATTTGAAATCTCACCCTCGTAGGTGTAAAGCTTACTGTTTTAAAAAAAGGCTGAATAGTCAATGTTACATTCCTATCACTCCCATTGAAAACTGGAGTTTTGCCTGGGTAAGGATTGTAGGTTTTGCCCTTTTTAAGTCAGCAAGTAATGTTTCATCTGGCCTTCCATATTGAGGGAGGGGAAGGGAGTGGGTAGAATACTCAGTAGTGAGATCAGTTTTGTATAACATTTTAAATAAAAAGTAACATTAAAACAATGGACCCTCTAACAACTGAATCCTCCTTCTATACACACATTCTCTTCTCAGACATTTCCTCACAGAGGGCCAGCTCCAGATGTCCTTCCCTATGGCCCTAACCTGCAAACACTTACATGACCAGTTCCAGTTAAGTTCAGTTGTAATCATCTGACTGGTCACTCTATTTTTACTCAGACTCCCATTGAAGCCAAAGAAATTTTAACCAAAAAATGCCTGAGTAAAAATTGAGGCCTGGATTGTCACCCCCAAAATCTGTGCATGGCTGGTTCCTCCCATGCATCAATTTCATCCCTCCCACCCCTCAGACTATGGCTATGTCTATACTCCACCACTAATAATGGCCTGTAGGACATATGTAGCTACATGCCGCAGTGGCTGCATCCACAAGGCAGTGTGTAGCTATGCATGTCAGTGAAAGGCTGTGGCAGTGGGGAGCTGCCTGTGCCCTTCCCCACAACAGGAATTTTCCCCTGTGATGGGAAAAGGCTCTAGCAGCGGGACGCTCCATGGTTTAAAAAAAGCAGCATAGATGGGGGGGGAGAGGCAGGGTTAAGGAAGGCACTGCTTGAATGAGTAGGCACATATCCACAGGGTTCAGGGTGTACTCTACTCGCCCAAGCAGAGCCTCACCATCTACGCTGCTATTTATACCCATGTCAGGGGGGCATATAGTGTATGTACTCTTCACGCTGCTGAAAAAAATGTGCAGTGTAAATATACATTATCTCTTTCCCCTAATACACCAGGATGCTGCGTGAAATTTCCCACCCCCGCCCCCTATCTCCCCACAGAGCTTATTTAGGAAGATAATATAAATCTGGGGTTATAGCTTCTTTTCTGCATCAACCTCTCCTCCCCGACATCCCATCAGGGATGCTGCAGCCAGGGAATCCCTGGTACCATGCCCAGTCACATAGCCAGTGCCTACTTGGGGACAGAGCAGATGCGCTGATGCACATAGTTTTTTCTGCAGGGGAAAACCACAACCCACTCCCTTTTTCCTCCTGGTGGATGATGATGGGGAGGGTGGAGCAGCAAAAGGGGAGATTTCCTTCCAAAATACCCTTCTATGGGGATGATCTGGCCCAGAATAAAGACCTCAGGCCTTGGCCCAGTATTAATCAGCACTTGTCCAGATCTTTTAGTGCCTTAGAGGGAAATGAAAAACTAAAAAGGTGTACTCCAGTCCCAAAACACAGGCTATGACTCTGGTAACTAAAATCATTCCAAAGACTGGCCCGACTACATATAGGAGATTTTATTTAACTATTTCTTTACCACCTCGTGATCATTTTACTCAGCAGAAAACATAAGCCAATGAGCTATAAATTGCAACGCTATAAGAAAATGTTTGAACCTGCATCAATGGGTGGGAGGTAGAGACAGGATTATGTTATACCTTTTACTAAATCAAAAGAACAAGTGACCTTTCTGAGCTTATTGGTTCCGTGTCAAAACATATATGCTGGACCAGTAAGCTATCCCCTTCAACCATTGGCTTTATAGAAATATAAACTCTCTTTATAATGTTCATATTGCAGTATATTAAGTGTACAACTTTTTGTTATATGCATTCTATTTTTCAGGGTGTCAGGTGCCAGGAAATAAAGATTATTTTCCCTATAGGAAACTATAGTTCTTTGAGATGTGTTGCCCACACAGATTCCACACTTGATGCTCATGCACACCATCTGCGTGAGATCAGATTCTTTTGAATAGCAGTGTCTGGTGGGACTGCACCTACATCCTGCACACCCTTTCACTTCCTGTGGCCAAGTAAGGCCACAACCCCCACTCAATTTCTTCACCAATAAGAATGCCTGGAACAGGACACTGGTCAGCAGGAATGAAGGGCAGGACATGGGATCTGTGTGGACAACAGACAGCTTGAAGAAGTACATTTACAGGAAGGTAAGTAATCGTTATTTTTTCTTCGAGCAACTGTTCACACAGATTCCACTCTTGGCGACAAGTAGGCAGTTATACCGGTGTCAGGAGATGTGTGAGAGGAGGCCCACTGAAAGAGGACCCCCGCTACTAAATTTCACTGCATGGAAGCTTGCACCAGGGAAAAATGTGAGGACTGAACTCTACCTTTTTGCTCTGCATCATTCTGATATGGGGACCTTCACTAGACAGGCTGCAGAAGTTGCCTGGGCATGGGTGGAGTTACCGCTGACCTGTCCAGCTGAATCTTTCTTAGCTAAGGTATAGCAAGTCTAAATACAGTCCGAGACCTACTTAGATAGCCTCAATGAGGATACCAGTTGACCCTTAACCCTTTCAGCAAATATCACAAAAGAAAGAGTCTGCATGCACATCTGAATGGTCTGATTATGTCCAAACAAAAGGTTAATTACTCACAACATCCAGTGTGCAGAGTTTATTTCTGGTTGTAGAGAGATGTGTTTTGGGGAAGAAAACCAGGAGGTGAATAGGTTGGCAGATGACAAAGTCTGAGATCACCTTACGCAGAAATGTTGGGTGAGGTGGGACCGTGACTCTATATGGTGGGCCTGCCATGAGAGCCTGAATCTCTCCTATCCATCTAGCAGATGTGAAGACCACCAGAAAGGCAGTTTCATTGAAAGATGTCAGAGACAGCATGTAGCCAAAGTTAAAATGGGGAACTCAACAATACCAACAAAACCAGATTGAGGTCTCATGAAGGAGGGGCTCTCAAACTGGTGGAAACATATGGGGGAGCCCTTTGATAAATCTCAACAGCCTGGAGTGTGAGAAAACAATGTAGCACAGAAGAGGGGGATTATTGGAGGATAACATTAGAGATACACCCCAACTGAACTAAGGGAACATCTGGTTTGTTTCAAGTAGAGTAAATATTATATCAGGTATTGGGGCTGTTACTGGTGAACTATTCCACAGGTACTGGGGCTGTTACTGGTGAAAGCTGACATTGCATTGCCCAGATAGAGAATCTCTTCCATTTGGCTCTATAAGTTAGCCTGGTCAAGGGTTTCCTGCTACAAAGGAGAATGTCTTGCGCTGCAGCAGAGTAGCTTTTCTCTGTATCACTCATCCAGCCAGCTTCCCCATAGAAGCAGGGGGCAGGAAGTCAAGTACTCAAACCACTAGGCTTACTGGCTGTCCAACACCCCTGGTACACTGCTCTTAACTGCAGTGAAAGATTAAATAATCGAAGAAAACCTAACAATTTAACTAGTGAAACTTCAAACTTGAAAACTAGTAACTTCATAAGCAAAGAACATTGATATTGTGGGTTCTGTCTCGCACCTACAGGAGGTAAGAAGAAACTGAGCATGAGCTGCAGCTGCCCCATCTTTTTTACCCTTGCTTTGGGAAGGGAGAGGGCAAGAACAGTGAAGGAGTGGCTACAACAGGCACTACTATTCAAAATAATCTGATCTCGTATGCATGGGGCGCTTGCACCCCAAGCGTAGAATGTGTGTGGACGGACAATCACTGAAAGATGAGTAAGTGCTACAATTTTAAGCTCTCTCTACATGAGGAAAATTTAAAAAAATTGCACCAATAACACAATATTGATGTATTACACCAGCACAAATTTCTCTAATGTAGACAGGCTCTTCCTTCTCTCCATCTTAGTACTGTAGGATGCTAGCCAGGTAGGAAATAAAACCTTTTTGATTATTCAAGTTGAAATAACAAGTGCTTCAAACCACACATACTGTTATCTGATTTCAGTTCTTTCATGTACACTGACTTAAACTGCCTACACTCCCTTATTTAAACATCATATACAGTAAAGGGAACATTCTTTACTGGTTCTACCTAGTTCATTCATTGTGAACATTATCTGGGAGAATTGTTTAATAGTCTTTTTAAAAAAAATTATTAAAAAGAGCTTTGGATGATTTAAAGGAACAAAATGCAAAGCATGTTTTAATTGCCCTCTTAAGAAGCAGGGATATCCTTGAACAAGTTCTCCTCTTGGCATTAGTATACTTTATTTGATGCCAGGCACAAACATTACATGTTCAGATTTCTGACCTACAATCAGCCAATATAAACTCATGTAAGTATTTGGATACATTGGCATCCAAGACACTAATAAAATGCAACCCCATGCCATGCTGAACAGGTCATTTTAAAGAAGCATATCCTTTTGAAACATCAGGGGGTAGGGAACAAACAAGTGATCAAACTTGAATGCAAAAACACAACAAAAATAGTTTAAACATTAAAATGATACATAATCTGCTTTCCTTTTACCGTTTAACATAATGAGTATTTTTTGGTTTTGTTTTACTCTGTTCTGTTAAACCAAAGAAAAAGAGCAAACTATTTTTCAGTGAATACTTATCCCCAATTTGCAAGTGGTTATTTTCTGTGAGCTTATTACTTTGCTTTAATATTACAATACGGTTTCATTAACTATTTGGATTGTGAGTCTAAAGCAAACCCAAAATGTTTTCCATTATATAACCACTTTATACTCCTCCCTCATGCAAACCTCTGATAGATTTCAGTGTTTCACATCTGTTATAGTGAGCACAGTACACAAACATAGTTTCACAGTTTCTTTAAAATGTGACCTCAAGTATTAGCACATTCATTTTGAAACTGGTTTACTTTTTGTCAAGAATGAATTGTTCACATCTCTTCTGCCTCAGTCGCTAATGACAAGGTGCCATAAAATGGGATTCAATCTAATCCTAAATGTATTGGTACAAAGAGCAATTAGATGGTAATATGATTGATAGTAAAGGGGATGCATACATATTATCAATTCATTGTCTAGTTTAAACTGAAAAACGTAGATGCCACTAAGATCTGGCTTTAGTTACATCTAATCTATTAACTTTTTTGTGACTCTCAGAGTGGAGAAGGCCCCATTCTCAAGCCTTTGTCCTCAGAAAATATAACTAGCCCTCACCTTACTAGTGGGAAGGGAATTAAACAGAGGCATTCTTTCACTGTCCTGAAAGTCAGGGCCACAGGGAAGAAGAGGGGGATCTCTGTTTCTTCAGTCCAATGAGCCCTATGTGAGGTCCTCGATGACAGCTCCCCTTTTGAAAAGCCATGTTGGAACACCACCTGGCCCATTCAGTCAGACAGCCAGGAAGATATTGGGGAAGCACCACACTTTCTGCTCATTCTGTTTATCACCTCCAATGACTTAACTGTCATATTTACCACGGTGGCGTGTGGAGTCTGTGACATTACTCCTGGAGATGAGGTGGCTGTGAGTGCCAGCAGACACACTCCATGGCTACCTCAAAGTGAGGGGCTACCCCTCAGGATCTGCAGAAGCATCAACTACAGAACCTGGACACAATACAAAGCTGCTGAAGGCTCTGTGCAGCAGACATTGCCAGGACCAGGATTTGATTCATTGATCTGAAACTGTATCATAATGGTCACCAACGAATGTTATCTTTGTTCAGGTGCTATCTTTTTCATTTTAAAAATACCTTCTTTGGGCCTCTCCCTACAGCCTTTTCTTGAGAAAGACTCCCACTGGCTCCCAGGAGAATATTGTCAGACTGAAGATAGCAGTCAGGCCTTCCATTCCCTTCCACCCTATAATGTATTGCTCATCCACCCTAAAACTCCCACTGATTTTATTGGGCATTGCAGGTGTGCAAGGAATGCAGGATCTTGCCCTTGGTGTACAATGTATACAGGCATAAAGTGTAGAACCCGACATTGAATAAAAGCCTCCACTCAGCAATTTAAAAAAAAAAATGGAGCCAAGATGGCTATAAACACTAACAAAATATACTATTTCTAACTGGCACAATATCCAAACAAAATGTATATTTGTTTAGCATGTAATTGTCTTCACTCCATTTTTCAATTGACAAGCTGAAGATTAGTCTGTTCAAGTTTTCTCAAATTTTCTATTCACCATTTCAGCTTATTATTTATTCTAACGTTAATATATTTGTTGGTGATATGATTGCAAGTAAATACTTTTGGATTTTGGGCAGATTACTTATTGTCTGAGACTTGTTAAAGTTGGCTTGGATGCCAATTGAGAAAATATACTGTGTTGCTTATATTTTTACAAGCATAAATAATTCTGTTTCTATTCAGATATCCTGTAATAATTTTAATAGGTGGGACTGTCAGCACTACCAAGTACTAAGGTTGCTCAACACTTCCCATTATAAACTCCTGTTTTCAGTTGCTTATAATTTTTCCAAACTTCTATCTCAGACTGAATTTTTTTGTAAAATTTTTAGCCAAAACAGTTCAACTGTTTCTGAGAACAAGATTAGGGGAAAGTATGCTGTTTTGCCCATGTTACAAAATTCTGGCAACCTTTTCTCTGGAAACATCTAGTGCACCCCCCTGGAGAGACCTCAAGTTTGGCAGGGGCAAGCCTTTGTGTCAGGTATGTGCTGTTTGCAAACCTGCTGAATTTGGACAGATTTTCACGTTATAAGCATTTGAAAATCACAGTTCACACATGCTCAGTAGAGACTTGCTAGAGCTTAGAATCTTCTGAGCTTTTTACTGCTGTCATAATGAGCACATTTGCACCTCTCAGAACTCTCTGTGCTGACTGAAACTGTGCATGCACCATCCCCACAGAGTGACGAAGCATGCTCCAGCTGAGGGCTACAGGGACTCAAAAGACCTTTTCCGGGAATGACTTCTCGCAACTGCTGTGGGCTGGAGTGGGGCCAAGCACCAAACAGAGCAGGGAGCTTGCTTCTCCTGTGCTCTCAATGATCCCTCTCTGCTGACACCCAGGCAGTGTGGAGGAGGAAGCCGTCTAATTCAAACACAGAGGGAATAAGAGCTGGTGCAGGGGAAAAGACAATGAGTCTGGTGAAACTGGAACTGGAAATGGTGGGAGAGGAAAAAAAATGGTTATTAACCTGTCCATAACTGTTGTTCTTCGAGATGTGTTGCTCACGTCCATTCCACGTTAGGTGTATTCACGCCACGTGCACCATTACCAGAGATATTTCTCTTGCTGGTATTCGTCCTTCTTGGCAACCAACCCCAACAGAGGGGTAGGAGGGTGGGCTGTGAAATGGACACAAACAACACATCTCAAAGAACAACAGTTTTGGAAAGGTTAGTTGACCCTGGGGAAACCAGAATGGCCATTGCATAAGCCACTGTCCTCCTGGCAAGGCACCAGCAGGGGGACCCGCACCGATGTCCAACGGCATGTAGGATGGGTACTGATGGCTCTTAAGCTAAACGTAGGGCCAGACTCAGATGAAGAATCATCTTTAGGCAGCCACAGAGAAGCGGTACCTCACTTTGCTAAAGGTCCAGTGACCAGTGGCGGACCAGGGCGGACTTTGAAGAGGAGAGAAGACACTGATTCTCTCTAGAGGGTAGCAGAGGGCCCGGTGCCGGGAAGAAACTCTGAGCACCATGTTCCCTCCTGCTCAAGGTCAATGGAGCTGACTTAATGGGGTCGGCGGGACTGGGAGTGACAGTAAGTCTCTGGCTGCAGTGAAACCCTGTGAGAATGAAGGCATCGCAAACCTGCTGGTGCCGCGATGACCTCCTGGCATCGGCAGGGGTTCCTCACCAGACTCAATCTCATTGGAGTCGACTGTGCTGTCATGGAACTGGGCTGTAAGAGTGATCCGACGCAGGTCACACTCCACAGCCTTCCCCCTGCTTGCCTTTCTTTGGCACTGGTGAGCACCCTCTGTCAGTATGCTGCTTTTTATGCTTCTTCCTCGGCACCGGAGATGGAGAGTGGTGCCAGGATGTGCATGGTGCCAGAGGAGTGCTTCGCACCGAGGCCAAAGTACTTGGTGCCAAATCTGAGTAGCTTGGTTATGAAGCCGGTCTAAGAGCGGCTTCCATTAGGATAGCTTTAAATCTAATCACTCTGTCCTTCTTGTTTCAAGGTTTAAAGTCCCAACAAATTTGCCAGCAGTTTTTCACATGAGATTCTCCCAGACACTTCAGACAACTGGAGTGCGAGTTGCTCATGTGCATAGGTTTGCCACAGGAGGCACAAGGTTTGAAACCCGGGGACCAGGGCATGTCCATTCCCAGGGGCAAAGAAAGCACCTTAATGATAAGGGGAGAGGGTACTAATTATTTACATAATCACTATTTACAATATATACACTACAGACAACTATGGAACTGAGAAGAAGAAAAAAAAACCCACTGATAGGCACCTTGCTGAAGCAAGAGTAGATGTTCCAGTAACTGTCGGTAAGAAGGAACTGAGAGGGCACATGGCCAGCGGCACCCCTTACACCAGCACATAAGCACACAGACTAGAGGGCGCTAGAGCTGGTCCGATGGATACCACTGAGGGAAAAATCTCCCTTTATGCTGAACACGGCACACACATGCCTAACATGGACTGGACATGAGCAAGCACTCAAAGAAGAACTGACTGTGAATTGGAGGGGGAGACTAGGACTGGCTGGATATGAGAATGTGAGCTGGAGTGAGGAGGGCAGACTGGGACTGGTTGGGCGGGGAGGCTGGGACTGGGAGCTAATGAAGGAAATGGGAGGAGGAGGGAAGGAAATTAAGATCAGATGTTGGAGGGAAGTGGGGAGTCTGGGATTGGCTGGACAAGGAGACCAGGACTAGGAACCAGTGGTTAGGGAATGGGGGAAGAGAGCTGACAAGGACCTGAGGTCAGGGGAGAGAGTTGAAATTGAGTGGGCAAAGAGACTGTGACAAGGAGTATGAGAGAAGGGAAATTGAGTGAGACTGGATGAGAAGCCCAGTAAGGGAGACAGGGGGATGAGAAGCCATTGTGGGGGAAGGGAGAGACAGACTGAACAAAGAGCTGGAAGGGGAAAATTGGGACTGGCTGGGCAAGACGACTGGAACTTGGTGTGGGGAGAGAGAGAGAGTGGGAGTTGGGAGGAGATTGGGACAGCAAGTCCAAAAAGGAAGACTAGGAAGCTGGGAATGGGATGAGAAGCCTGAAAAGCGTAGACTGGGACTGGGCAGGCAAGGAGCCAAGAGTAGAGAAGAGACTAGACAGGAACAGATTGGAGGGGACAGAGCAGAAGGGGTCAAGCTTAGGCAAATGCCCAGAAGAGTCTGTGCCCACAAAAATACACACCTCTCTCAGCCTGCAATGGAACACAAGATTTCTGAGTCTCACCATTCTTCTACTGTCAGCAAATATCTGTGAAAATCTCTGATGTATATTTGTGTGTTATTGCTCTCTAGTGCTTTTCTACCCAGAGGATAATCACCTACTATTGCTATCAATTACTCCATTAGCTCAAGGCAGAGATCTGTGTAATGTATCTAAAGATTCCAATCCTGCTGATGACCCATGCTGGTGACAATATGTTGCCACAAAATAGAACTTCTATTTTTTCAGGGTTTTTTTTTTAAACAAAAAAGGAAAGTGCACACAAAACATTATATTAAAAGAACATTATTAAGGTTTCAAAGTCAACCACTCAAAAATGTAGAAAATGCCAAAATTAAAGCTGCATGGGTAACTTTCATTCACCCCCTCCCTTGTGCATGTGCATTAGGATACAGTCACATACGATACACAAATCACAAACTACTTTTTCCACAGGACCCCTAACTGTTCCAGTTCACAGAATGGATTTGCTCTGGGGATTCATAAGGGTTTTGTAGTGAAGGAGAGACAGTTGTCTGTAGGACCCTTCCCTTTTTGGTTGCAGAATTTAGGAGGTGTGTAGTGAATGGGGCAAGGGACTGCAGGAAGACAAAGGATGATCTCATGGATAAGACAGCTGTATGCTACCTGGAGACCTGGATTCTATCCCTGCCTCTGCCACAAAATTCCTGCATGATGGTAGGCAAGTCACTTAAACCAGACTTTTCACACGTGGCTGTTAACAGTGTGTTGCTCATTTACTGGGCACGCAACTGGATAGATTTGTTCTCTTCCTTTGCTCAAATAGGCACTATAAATTTTTCCTTTATTCTCTAACTCCAGATCATCACAACGTAAATGCTGTGATTTGCACCTGCAATATAGGGGACACTGAATTGAAATGATTAAAAAGTGACTATTTTTAAAAAAGTAAGTGTTGAAATAATGTGCCCATTAAATAAAATACCCAAGTAAAATCTTGACCCCACATTAGTCAGAGAGTTTGGCCACTGATTTCAATGGAGTCAGGATTTTTTTTTTTTTTTGCTTCTATACTGTTGTTTTGAACAGGCTTTTGGGCAGGTTGAGACCCACAATAACAAATATTCTTGGGCTCACCCATCTTCCTCCCCCACATTTTTGCAGGCAGGGAAAGGTAAAGCATGACTTTCAAACCTCCGACCCCATGCTCCACCTGCTCCCCAGACTCCTGCAAGTGCCCAGGAAACAAGCACCCACCACCTGGCTCCTTGCCTTGCCCAGATGCTGCTTCATAGCTTCTGTGAAGATAACCAAGGTATTCTAGAGTCAGGCTATTCCTGCTGCTCCTCCTGGCCCAGACCCAGATAAAGCCTGGCTCTTGTGGAGTCCTGCTGCAAATTCAGTCTAAGCCCTGTCATTTTGCAGCTCAAACCACAGATCTGAGTCAGAAGGTATGCATAATGCAGTATGGACATGATAGTGTTACATTAACAGACCCTAGTTGTCAGCAGGCGGGATTGAACCGAGGACCTCTGGAGCTTAGTGCATGAGCCTCTACAGCATGAGCTAAAAGCCAACTGGCTGTTAGCTAAGGCTGTAGAGCAGACTCATTTAACTCTAAGTGGTCTCGGTGCCACTAGATGGGACACAACACCACACCCAATAGGTGTGTGGGTTACAATAGCATGCTGTAAGTCTCATATTCAGCAACTATAAGCCCAGGTTTACAAAGCCCAGGTGGACATTCAAGTGCAGGTTTAGAAACACCAGATCCACAAGCCCAGGTCCCACAGACCTGGGTTTACAATGCAGTGTAGGCATGCCCTACAAGGCTCCTAATATTCCCTGACCCTTGCTTATCTGTGGTTCAAAGGGAGGCCCCCTTGGTCTACCTGCCAGGGTTCTGGAACTCCCCGGCCATTTGCACAGGGGCAACCTCAAATACATACAAACAGCTCCCGTTGCTTCTCAGCCATGGTGCTGGGGCCTGCAGAAGAAAAGGCCCTGCTAGCCTCAAATTCGGAAACAACAGCAACTCTGAATATTATTGGTTAACACCTTCTTGAAGGGCTTGGGGAAGAAAATGCACACAAGCTTCTCCCAAAGCAATGCATGAGCGTAATGGCATCATGCTAGAAGACCATGAGAAAGGAAGTGAAACTGATCATCAACAAAAGAGGAAAACTGGCTATACAGAAAATATTGTCAAATGCATAAAGTAAACAAACTGGAAAAGCAGAGGGAACAAAATCCTTTAACTTTTGTTGTAGGTTTTTTTTGTTTTAGTCTTTTTAATAACGTTAGATATTTTGTATAACATAGGCAAAAAATTTTTATATGGAAATGTAATTCATTCTGAATTCTGTATCCCTGTATTTGATTGCAAGCAAAACTACCAAGCTAAGACTACTTCAACATTTGGCCATAGACATCTAACCACATCTGTTGGTTTTTAAATGAACTCAACTCAGTATCAAAGAACTAGTAGCTTACTTAAACTGCCTCCTAACGGCAAACCAAAAGACTGCACTTTCTCTCCTATCAGACTTGAAACTAAAGTTGCCTTTGCTTTCTAAGAAAATGTTTGCTGGAACAAGTAAAGTTCCCATATTCTTGTTTCTTTTTATCACATGGTAACAGTAAATCCACACAAATAAATCTTGAAATAAAACTGATGTGCATCAGAAGGTAAAAAAAACAAACAAGTAATAATTTTAACTGTAAACATATTTTCACTACTGTGTACATCTAACACGTGCAACCTACAGTGACACCTCAAACAGTTCATAAATTACTAGAACAGTTAAGATTATATATAGTACTAGAGCTATACACACGTAACAGTTTTCCATTACATTGCTTCAAAAATTCACAAAGCTTTTGCCCTTAAACAATCAACGTGTTTACCAAGTAAGCAAAATCTATTTGTAGAATACACAATGTTTGAGTCTCAATTGGATTGGTAAATTAAAGCAAAAATTAAACTCTACTGCACTAAAAGTATATAGTCTCCTTTGGGGCTTGTATGTACCCAAGCCCTTCTTTAACAGAAACTGTATGTAGTAGTAATTTCTCAAAAAATCATCAAATCAGTTGTTACTATGATCAGTAGGTTGAGGATATCCATTAAAAAAACGGTTACTCACCTTTGTAACTGTTGTTCTTCGAGATGTGTTGCTCATATCCATTCCACTTAGGTGTGTGCGTGCCGTGTGCATGGCCGTCGGAAGGCTTTTCCCCTAGCAGCATCTGTCAGGTTGGCTGTGGAGCCCCCTGGAGTGGCGCTTCCTTGGCACTCAATATATGATCCAGCCGACCCGGTGCCCCCTCAGTTCCTTCTTGACGGCTACTCTGACACAGGGGAAAGGGGGGGGTCGGAATGGATATGAGCAACACATCTCAAAGAACAACAGTTACAAAGGTGAGTAACCATTTTTTCTTCTTCGAGTGCTTGCTCATATCGATTCCAATTAGGTGACTCCCAAGCCTTACTTAGGTGGTGGGGTCGGAGTTAAGGAATGTTGACTGAAGCACCGCTCTACTGAAAGCCGCGTCATCCCTGGACGATGGTGTAGTGCGAGGTGAAGGTATGTACCGAGGACCAAGTCGCTGCCCTGCAGATTTCCTGGATCAGTACCTGGGCCAGGAACACCGCTGACAAGGCCTGGGCCCTAGTGGAGTGTGCAGTAAGAGTTGGGGTCGACACCCCCCGCCAGCTCATAGCAAGTGCGGATGCAGGACGTGATCCAAGATATTCTTTGAGAGGAGACCGGGAAGCCTTTCATCCAGTCCGCCACTGCAACTAATAGCCCTTGCTTGTTGATGTAGAACATGGGCGAGGTGTTTTCCATGAGAACCGCCCCACTAAGACCAAGCAGTTGAGCCTGGAAGGCTTTGAAAGCAAGGCGTACTGCCATCAGCTCCTTGACGCTGATATGGAGGGAGAGCTCGGCCCACGGCCACAGGCCCTGAGTCTGAAGGTTCCCCAGATGAGCTCCCCACCCCATAGCCGACACCTCCGTGACCAGGGACAAGGAAGGCTGAGGGCTGTGGAAGGGGACTCCCTCGCATACCACTCGAGGGTCGAGCCACCAGTGGAGGGAGGTGAGGACCCGCTCCGGGATGGTGACCACCAAATTCAGGTTGTTGCACCCAGGGCGGTAGACCAAGGCGAGCCATGCTTGCAGCGGCCGGAGTCGGAGCCTGGTGTGCCGGGTCACATATGTACATGAAGTCATGTGGCCAAGGAGGCTCAGGCATCCCCTTGCTGTCGACGTCAGGAATCGCTGAAAGCCTCGAATGATGCCCGCGATGGCTTGGAAACGGGAGTCCAGTAGGAGGGCCCACGCCTGAACGGAGTCCAGCACCACCCTGACGAATTCAATCCTCTGGATCAGTTCCAGGGTCAATTTCAGTACATTGAGAAGGAGACCCAGCTGTTTGAACGTAAACCTACCTGCTCTCTGGTGCGACCCAGTCGTTGAGGTGAGGATACACTCGCACCCACCGTCAAAGGAGGAAGGCAGCCATGACTGACATACACTTGGTGAACACCCCAGGGGGCTGTGGAAAGGCCGAAGGGAAGGGCCATAAACTGGTAATGTTAGCGGTTGACCACGAATCACTGGTGCAGCGGATGAATCGCTATGTGGAAATATGCATCCTTCATGTCGAGGGCGGTATACCAGTCTCCAGGATCCAGAGAAGGGATAATGGTGCCCAGGGAGACCATGCGGAACTTCAACTTTACGGTGAACTTGTTGAGCCCGCACAGGTCCAGAATGGGCTGGAGGCCCCTTTGGCCTTGGGAATCAGGAAGTATCGTGAGTACAACCCCTTGTCCCTCAGTTCCCGCAGAACCTCCTCTACCGCTCCCAAGGTGAGGAGCGCCTGAACCTCCTGAATAAGGAGTTGCTCGTGAGAGGGGTCCCTGAAGAGGGACAGGGAGGGGGGGGTGGGAGGGCTGGTAGGAGCAGAATTGGAGAGAGTATCCTGCTTCCACCATGTGAAGGACCCAGCTGTCTGAGGTTATTTGGGACCATGCATGGTGGAAGTGGGATAAACCATTCAAAAAGGGCGGAGAAGGATCTGGGATAAGTCTGGTATGCTGTTCTCAGGCATCCCTTCAAAAGACCTGCTTGGAACCCGACGATGATTTGGTCGGGCCCTGGCCTTGCTCAGACGGGGGATTGGAGGGCTTCCTTCTTCCATTCTGCCCCTGCCGCCTGAAAAAGTCCTGCCTCTCCCAAGGAGGGTAGGAGCACTGCTGCAGCTCCTGGGGCTTGAAGTATTTCCGCTGGGTTGCTGGGGTATGCATACCCAGGGATTTCACGGTCGCCCTTGAGTCCTTAAGGCTATGCAACCTAGAGTCAGTCTGCTCTGCAAACAGGCCCTCCCCATCAAAGGGCAGGTCCTACAGTGTCTGCTGCACCTCAGAAAGCAGGCCAGAGGCTTGCAGCCACGAGGTGTGCCTCATGGCAACCTCTGAGAACAAGGTGCGCACGGTTGAGTCTGCAGCGTGCAGTGAGGCCTGCAAAGAGGTCCATGCCACCGTCTTGCCCTTGTCAACAAGAGCCCCAAACTCCTCTCTGGACTCAGGAGGCACAAGTTCCTTGAACTTCAGCATGGAGTTCCAAGAGTTAAAGTTGTAGCGGCTCTGGAGAGCCTGTTGATTGGCAATCCTGAGCTGGAGCCCACCCATGGAGTACAGCTTGCTGCCAAACAAGTCCAGCCACTTGGCATCCTTCGACTTTGGCGCTGGGGCTGGCTGCCCATGCCTCTCCTTTTCATTCACAGCCACAATCATCAGTGAGCAGGGCTGTGGGTGCGTGAACAGATAGTTGTACCCCTTCAAGGGTACAAAGTATTTATGCTCAACCCCCTTAACCATAGGGGGAATGGAGGCCGGGGTTTGCCAAATAGTTTTGGCATTAGTCTGGATGGTCCTGATGAGGGGCAGAGCCTCCCTCGACGGACCTTCCTGGGCCAAAATGTCCACCACCGGGTCCTCGGATTCCACCAGCTCCTCAGCCTGCAAATTCATATTGTGGGCCACCCAGCGCAGGAAGTCCTGATGGGCACAGTCTATGGGGGGCGACCTGGAGATGGAGGTATGGAGGTGCCCGCTACAGCCTCGGCAGGGGAGGAGGATGAAGAGGCCAAGGGGGGGAGAGGGTCATCCTGACCCTTTGCTCCACGGGGGCCCGATGTCCCATGTCGCTGACTGCAGGTGCAGGCTCAGGAACCGGAGTCAGAGGGGGTCCTGAGGTGGGGAGGAGGCCCAACATTTCCTCCACACCTCCAGGAGCGGGCCGACTAGCTGAGGCTTCCGGCACCTGTGGTTCAGAGGTGGCTGACCAGGAAGCTCCAGACTGTGTACCTTGGGCCTGGTGATACGTCCATGGGGTCCAGAACAGCCACTGAGCCTGCCACGGTCCTGCCCCCATATCAGGATGGCTACGATTTGACTGGCGGCAGTCCCGCTCCGAAAACTGCGACACCGTCTCCGAACCTGAGGAACAAGATCCGAACCGCGAGAGCCAGGGCGGCGCCGAGCGGAGCTGCACCAGTGAGCGGCGTCGCGATGCTGGGGAGTAGTGCCGGGACTTGGAACAGTACCGGGACCTGGAGCAGTACTGTTGCCTGGTGCTGCGCCAGGATGGTGAACGGTGCTTGGATCGTTGCCACATCCGGGACCTTCTCCGCAACATCGACCAGTGTGCGGAGCAGCGCCACGATCAGGAGTGTCAATGCAATCCGGAGCAGTGCCGCGAGTACAACCAGCGCCGCGATAGGGAGTGGTGGTGGGACCGGGAGCGGTACCAAGGCTCGGCCAAAGGAGCTGGCAGTGCTGATGGTCGGATCAACGCCAGCTTTCCTCGAGACAGTGCCATCCGCGGAGGCACCAGAGGCTTGGCGTGGAGCAGAGGAGACCCCGGTGCCGTCATGGCGATGAGGTTCCTCACAGCCGCAAAGGTGTCCGGGGTGGAAGGCAGTTGGACTTTCATAATGCTGCGGGTTGTGGAGTCCAGCGGCACAAAACTCAACGGTTCCCCTAGCGGAGCCAAAGTCGATGGTGCCATGTCCATGACCTTCGCTCCCGGGTGCTCCCCTCCAGGATACACCACGGTGGCTGGTTCCAGAGGGGTGGGTCTCTGAGAAGGAGAGCCGTCCTTCTCCAGCTTCCAGAGTTGCTTCAGTGCCGGGGAATGGGAGTGGTGCCGGGTCGATGTCACCGACTTCGGTACCGTGGGTCTCGGCCAGAGTCCATTATCGTCCACTATCACCGCCGGGGCGCTGTGCACCCAAGAACTCGTTGCTGGGTCCTGCCGCACTGAAGTAGGCTGGGATTGAAGGGCCGCCTCCATAAGGAGCTACTTCAGGCGAAAGTCCCTCTCCTTCTTAGTCTGGGGATGAAAACCCTTGCAGATCCTGCACTTCTCAGCCTGGTGAGCCTTCTCCAGACACTTTAGACAAGAGACATGGGGGTCGCCTGTGGGCATGGGCTTACAGCAGGATGTGGAGGGCTTGAATCCTGGGGACTTGGGCACGAGAACTCCGAAGAAAAAACAGTCAGGGTGGAGGGTAAACCCCCAACCCAATTACCACTAACTACAACAAAAACAAAGAACTACCAACAAAAGCAAACAACAACTATCTAGAACGCTAGGGAAAACGTAGAGAACTTGAAAAGCAAGACGCCACAGTTCCAACGACCATCACGGGCAGTATGAAGGAACTGAGAGGGTGCCGGCTCGGCCACTCCAGGGGGCTCCACAGCTGACCTGATGGATGCTGTTAGGGGAAAAACTTTCTGACAGCCGTGCACATGGCGTGCGCACACCTAATTGGAATCGATATGAGCAAGCAATACTAGAATATTTTGAACTTTTAAAAAAATAAACCATGATAATACAATTGCTTCCAAATGCTGTACATTCAGTCTTTTCATCTTAATTTTTTTTTTAAACTTTGGAACAGGATTATTTTCTGCTTTATTCAGTTTATCAGGTAAGCTGGCAAACTGTCTAGTAGAAAGTATGAAGAACAAAGCAGATACGCATGATGTGATGAGCCCAATAACGATGACTGAGCACAGCAGAAATACAACCAGTAGTGCCTCCCTACATCAAACATAGCTAAAATTCTCTGTAGTAAAACCCAGAACTTTGAAACCTTTTTCTTTCTTTACCAGAAAGGCTCCAATCATGATCCACTGTACAAGTCTCTAAAAACACAGCACAAAGAGACACTTTACTTTGAGTCAATGATCACCATTTAGGAATGTTCTCAGACATTATACACTTACCTTCACATTTCTGAGTTGCCTCATTCTGTCTGTGACCAGCAGGACACTTGCATTCATAAGAGCCAACTGTATTAATGCAGTTTCCTCCTGAACAGACCCCTGGTATAGCCTGGCACTCATCAACATCTATAAAGAGAAAACAGTTTGCTTGAAATCAGACATTGCTTGAATTACAGTTGTGATAAACAGATGGACAGCTCCATCTTTGAAAGAATTCTGAAAAATAACCATTATTTGCATTACCTCACTTTTCTGCATCTCGTCGTGAATTTGGAGACCACGTTGTCTGGCACTGACCCTTACCCATGCTCTCCCCTAAGCTATAAATTGTGATATATTAGATAAAGCATGCAACATTCAGGGTCTGCTAGATTTGACAGATTTGTTAGTGTGGAGCTCCACAGTTGTTAATTGTACTTCACTCCATTTTCATTCTTCCTTTGCAGTTTGTCTATAGTAGATTTCTACTGTGCTTTAACATGCACTATTTCCAATTTAAATTGTGTTTTCTTCCCAACTTCATTACAACATAGTTCAAAAACCATATATCCTGCTAGTGAAATACGAGAACCAACATCATGCCCATAATGTTAGTTATTGCAAGCTCATTCATTGCAAAATTAGGCCAAGTGGGCAAAACCCTTGCTTTTTAAAAAAAATTTTTTACAGTATACACAATAAGGTATGAGCCAAGAACTTTTCAAAAACACCTATTACAATGCTATACTTTTAAAGTGCAATAGTTCCACACATGTAAAGCATTTTCCATATAGATGAAAACATCCTGTATTTCTGTAGCTTACTATCAGCACAGCCCCAATGACTGAATTTGGTACTGCTAAATCAGATGAGTAGTTAAAGTAATACAGAGTATCTTACAGAGATCTCTCTGAACTAACCAGTGTAGGCCAGAGCCATATAGAGGAACTCTTTGTACCAAAGGTGGGTGTAGGTGTGGGGGGGAAGAGTATGGAAAGCAAGCTTCAGGCTAATGCATGACATATACATTCAGATACTTAGCCTCTCATAAGCTCTCACAGCTCTCCTTTCAAAAGTTCATTTAAACTACAGCGCTATGAAATTTTGGAGTTGTATGTTTATTAATTCCTTCACAATAAATAATTTGATTAAGTGCCCAAAGGCTCCACTCCACTTCTGTGAACTCTGGGGAGTCAAAACCTGCAGATCCTAGCTGTGTGGAGGCATTTCCATTACGTGGTACCTTTGTCTCCAAAAATCTCAGACGTTCCTCTATGGGAGCTCAAAAGACATCCATATTTGTAGGTTTAGAGAAGGCAGTTTGGATCAGCGTTGGGGCAACTGTGCTGCTCCCCAGCTCCTTACTGATAGAGCAATGAAAAGAAAACTGAGTCCAAACCCATGCTGTTTCCTAGCCCATATGTGGGCATAACCGACATACAGGAGAACAGAACGCTTAGTGATTATAAAAGATGTTGGAATTGAAAAACAAACTGCTTTATTCTTTCAAAAAAAAAAAAAAAAACAGATAAAGCAGATGTAAAAGCAGTGCAAATTTCTTCACTCTGCATCAGCAAAGTACTATGCACGAACCTTGTTCAAGTTCAAAAGTTAGAGGGTATTCCTTTGTCTACAGTCCTAGATTAAGGTCAGATACCCACAGTTGGCTTTAGCATTTTTGCGTGGTCCTGTCCTGTCCCTCCGACTCTGATCACTCGACTATGCAAAGGACTGGTTTTAGGATTTTGATGAGGGCATTCAAGATAATCCTTTTTGGCACCATAAATCTTCACACTACCACCAGCCTCCTCTTCTGAAGAAGAAGTAGAGCCCAGCTGCTTGTACTACTTATCAATTTTTTTAAAATATCAAGGACAATTTTCCATACAAGCAATAACAATGAGGGCCACTAGGCCTCTGGGCACCAAAGAGCTTTATGTGCATTGGGGTGAGTTTTAGATTACTCCTTCAATTATTTAAATATAGAATCCAGAGTAGCCAGCAACATTAAAAATACACTGTCTACTTAAAAGTAACACTTGTATCTAAAACTTCCTTTATCGATTACTGATAAAAGAACCCTTTAGGATTATTATAACTGAAAGGATTTGGGGGAAAATATTTTTTTCAGTTGGTTTAGTGTGCACATTAACAGCACTCAGTGCACAGTCACTTCTCTGTTTCCCGTACACAGTCAGCCAGCCTGCCCCCTATTCAGTTTGTGGGGGGGAGGTTTCTAGTTTTGTTATTTTTGGTTCGTGTTGTTTAAATCAAGCACTAGGAAGATAAAACTATTTTAAAAAAGAAAAAAAGTGGTTCCAAAAGCATCTACTTTTCCCTCATTCTTTCTTTCACATTGACATCCATTTTATTTGGCTTTGACTCTCCTCTACCTCTACTCTTTCCAGTGATGCACTGCCAATATTTTAACAAAGTCTTGTCCTTTCCCACCCCACCAAAAAAACAAACGAACAGTAAAAAAACCTCAGCCTCGTGACCCCAGTTTTCTGTGTTGTAGATAGGTTGGGTGACTGATTTTGGGAAGAAGAAAGGAGGCAACACTGCTTGGCAAACAAACGTATTTTAAGTACATTTGCTGGAAGTGTTTATACTTTTTTTCCTGTAACTGTCCTTATTTCACACAGCAGTGTGCAAATACATTATTTAGATCGTGCGTGTGCTGAAGCTCTTATAAGGGGTGGGGATTCCAGCATATCCTTCCTGGGAACATTCTTTTCTAAAAAACATCACTTAGTGCAATCTGATCTACAGTAACTCCTCACTTAAAAAGTCGTCCCGGTTAATGCTGTTTCGTTGTTACATTGCTGATCAATTAGGGCACATGCTCGTTTAAAGTTGTACAATGCTTCCTTATAACATTGTTTGGCGCCGCCTGCTTTGTCCACTGCATGCAGGAAGAGTGGCCATTGGAGCTAGCTGGTGGGGGCTTGCAACCAGGGTGGACCGGCAGGCCCCCCCTCCATCAGCTCCCCACTCCCCTAAGTTCCCTGTGCGGCAGCTGCCCAGCAGGCTACCAATTGCCGGCAGATCAGCTGTCCCTCCCCCCACTGCCATGTGCTCTCCTGCCCTCTGCCTTGGAGATGGTCCTGGGAGCCTCCTTCTTGCTGTGCAGGGGAGGGGGGAAGAGGGGGACTAATGTCAGGGTATCCCCCTCCCCTCTGCTCCTGCCCCCCGCTTACCCCCCTTCTCCATATACAGAAGGGAGGGATACACAACAGGGCTCAGGAGGAGAGAGCTGGCCGCAGCTGCTGTCTCAACTTCCTGATCTTTTTAAAGGCAATGTACTTAGAATGTGGTGTCAGCGTACTTAAAGGGGCAATGCGCATCTCTCTCTCACACACACAGGGTGTGTGCCATGCTGTCTCCCCTCCCTCCATTCGTGCTGCCTTGCACAGTGTGAGGCTACATTAACAACGTTAATCCTTGAGGGCAGACCCGAGTGCTAGTTCATCATTTAGCAGTAAGGCACTCCCTGGGAAATATCCCACCCTCTTACCTCACCACGTCAGCCAAGCTTCACAATCATCATTGCTGTGTGCAGTATTAAACTGTTTGTTTAAAACTTATACTATGTGTGTGTGTGTATATGTATATATATATATATATATATATATATATATATATATATATATATATATATATATATATATATATATATATATATACACACACACCTCATTTTTTGTATGGTGAAAAAAATTTCCCTGGAACCTAACCCCCCCTCCCCCATTTACATTAATTCTTATGGGGAAATTGGATTCGCTTAACATCGTTGCACTTAAAGTCACATTTTTCAGGAACATAACTACAACGTTAAGCGAGGAGTTACTGTATTTGGAATTCAAAATTGTCCCTTCTAATTGTGAGGCCAGTGAAGTCAGACCTGGCAGGTCTGATTTAGCAGTATCCAGAGAGAAGATAAGCTTCACTCATACCAAACCCACCCAATAGCCCCCTCCAGCACATAATTATTGTATATGGCCTTTGACTCTTTTGCCTCAAAATGAACTTAAGATGCTGAATATAAATGCACCCCGTCAGTTATTGCTGCTTGTTTAAATTATGCTACCTCAGCAAAGTTGTGGTTAAAAAGCAGATTAATTTGAAAACAGCAATATCTGAGTTTACTGGTGGCCTTCACAAAGACGATCTCTGTTTGAATCTCATAAGAGTACACTTCACTGCCTTATAAGCCAAAGATATTAAGTAATTATAAATTAATTGCAGTAGCAGCAGGAAATGAATAAGTTCCAGAAGCAGAAATGGTTTCTTTCTGGCCTTGAACAAAGTTTTAGAATTCAAGTAATTCCATTAATTACAACTTTAATCCACATGGTTTGGAAAAAAATCCATTATTTTTGAAAGGGGAGGAAAGAAAGACCACCTCGGGGATGGTTATTTTACACAGCCCACTGCTGTACAAAGAAGGAAACCTGTCCAATGAAGAAATATGAATACAGTCTTGCTAAGTGAGGTACTGATCCTGCAAAGCCTCAATCACATGAGCTGGCTTACATGTTCAGCAACTTCTAGGAAAGATGTTAATCCAAATGTGTGCGTGGGGGTAGGTGTTATATTTTCACTGTAAGGGAATTGTTTAAAATCATTTTTAATATAAAGTGAATGAATACATTAAGCACCATTGTTAGTTAAAAGAAATAAAACCTAGAGGGCTAAACCTGCAAGTAGTTCCTTTTTATCGGAGTAGCTCAAGTCAATGAAACTATTACTTGTGTCTCACATTACACAACCCCCTCCCCTCGCTTGTCCAAATAAGGGTTTTTAGAATTATGCTATTAGCCTTTTGGAATTTGGAAAGGCTAGAGAGCAAAGTTAATACAATATATTCTTAAAATGGCTTATTCAATGAATTACTTTCTGAATACCATTTTAAGCCACGGGAATCATTTGTCTGCATACACTACAATTTTGAGATCAAATAGACAGGGGATCAAACAGACAGGTGGTTTGGGTGTTTTTGTTCTACCTTGTCAGCCAGGTTTAACTATACCTCAATTTCAACATTATTCATTCCCAAACTGTTCATGCTTCTGAGGGCCAAATGAATAAAAAGCATTCTTAGGGCCCTAAACACAAAATTAAATGAATTATCCTTTAGGCCCGATTGTATATACCAAGAGATTCAATATGCTAAAGATTAGGTAGAATGTTTCCATGTGTTCATGGGTCTGCTAATATCTGGCAGGTGAAAAAAGGTTCTTTGCTTTTTCAGACAGTTTTCTGAGTAAGTGGTAACTGCCTGCAGGATTTGCATTGCTAACTTTACACATGCAACTTTGAAAACCTAGCCAACTTCGGCCTCTCTCTCTGATGAGTGGACAGTTTCTCAGAGAACCCTAAAGATAAAAAAAAAAAAAGCTTAGGGAAATAGAGGCTCTTTCAAATATACTTAAAGAAATGCTATCAGATAGTTTAGACCCTAAATTTAGGGGAAGAAGCTTGGTTTCGTTGTTTTTTTAAACAAAAAAGTTTTACTAAACAGAAACAGTCTCCTGAATGTTCTATTTTCATTTAAATTAAAATAGATTTGGTTGTTTTTTAATTAACCTGGTGCATGAGAATCAGAAAGCTAAATGGCCTAGAATACAGTTGAAAAGACTAGCCTTTTCTGTGTGCCCTAGATGAGTAAAATAATGCAAAAGTAAATAATCAGCAGAAATGGTGAAAAATCACATTAAATTATTAAAACAAGAAAAAAAAAACTGAGGTATTATCAGTTATTAGGGATCTGATCCTGAGAGTTATGGCATTGACTTCAATGGGATCCAGATGGAGTCCCAGGTAAGGGGACACCTGTTTTAAAAGGGTCACTTTAACACATACAGTAGATCTTCAGAACTGACCTATCAGGAAAATAATATCGGTTGTTTTTCCATCATGAATTTTAAGTTTTTATGTATTCTGCCATCTCTGACTGGAAGTATTCTTACTGTATCATTTCTCAGCATATCATCTCCTGCAGCTCTGTCCCATTTTCATAAGAACAATGGGCAGCAGGAGGGAAGATGTTTGGGAAAACCCTTGAAATTGGATTAGCCACTCGGTAGTGGGCAAAGATGTAGGAGCTCTCTATTTCCTTTCCCTGGTGCTAAGAATCACTGTCTGAAGAGGAAAGGGAGTAGCTAAAAAATGGACTGTTAAGAAATGTTGGGAAGATCTGAGAAATCTTCCAGCGTGGGATTCCTGCCACTACCTTGCTGCACAGCCATGTAGTAATGGCAAGAAAATATTTTCAACTAAGACTGTCTCTTGTCTGAATACTTTGGGATGAGGGATTGTCTGATCTCTTGGGAACATGACAGGTGTCATTTCTATCCTTTCCTGAATTAAAAATCAGTCATAAAGCCTATTGTTGAAGCAAAAAGAACTGCTATGGGGAGCTTTAAAGATTTGGGTTATTTTAAAATTCCTCTTTAGGTTGCCATGGTATCGTTAATGAATGAATAAATAAATAAATCTATAGCATTCTACTTGTTCTGCAAACATAACTGACTAATCCACAAAAAATGCCAGCCATCCAGCTGAGTACCTCTCTTAGACCTGAAAAGGAGCTCTGTGTAGCTCAAAAACCTGTCACTTTCACCAACAGAAGTTGGTCCAATAAAATATATTACCTCATCCACCTTGTCTCTAGCCAGCCAGCTAGGCTTTTATCCTTTACAGGCATAAAGAAGTGAAATGAATGGCCCAAGGCCATACAAAAATAAAGGCAGGCTGCATTATTTTTACACCTCTTGTTGATTTTCCTGCTCCAACCTCAGCCTTTGGCTCCTTCACTGTGTAAATTACATCACTTAACACCATATAAACTGCATCAGCACTTACTTCTCTGATTATATATATTAGGATAGATATAGCTATAGATACAGAACTATTTGTTCTTTAAGTAAGGGCTTGTCTACATGGCGTTATTCTGGATAGCTATTCTTGATTAACTCATCTTTGGAAGTGCACACCATACCTTATTCTGGTTTAATTTTCACATATAGATATGGATAAAACTCATCTGCAATTCAGAAAGGCTAACAGTTGTATATAGAAGCCTACCAGAAGTTAGACACACAATAGTTGATACAATTAATAATAAGTGAGGATAGCTCCCCACTTAGTACTCAAGCCAATTCCCTCTCTATCTGGACCAGGGACTTTGATGTTATCCTTTGCTGCCTCATGGATCCTCATAAGGTAAATCTGTTCTCCCGATCTTCAGGCTTGGCAAGTTCTGATTTTCTTTGTTTTTTTCATGCAACTTTCTCACCATGCAGCCTTCCACCTCCTTCAAATGGGTTATCTGTCAATCTCATCCACATGTGTCTAATCTGTGTCTTTATATAGTGCCCATTACATCAAAGAGCCTCTATATCATAATGTATCAGTTCCTAATGGTTAGTGTCCAGTTTTTCCATTAATTTTGCTTATGACATTGGCCAAATTACCTACTTAAGTGGAGAATTTAATTTCTCCATTTTTACAACCCTTAAATAAAGCTAGAAATGGATTAGTGCAGAGGTTGGTAACCGGCGGCACGCGAGCCGATTTTTACTGGCATGCTGCTGCCAGCCTGGGTCCTGGCCGCCAGCCCCACTCAGCCCGCTGCCGGCCTGGGTGAATGGAAACCCGGCCGGCAGCGGGCTGAGTGGGGCCGGGACCCTGGCCGGCAGGAGCCAGCGGACAGAACTCCAGACCGACGGCGGCCTGAGCCACTCAGCCCGTCGCTGGTCTGGGGTTCCAGCCGCCGGCCCCGCTCAGCCTGCTGCCAGTCTGGGGTTCCGGCTGCCGGCCCCTTGCCAGCCAGGGTCTCGGCCCCGTTCAGCCTGCTGCTGACCTGGATGGACGGAACCCCGGGCCGGCAGTGGGCTGAGCCGCTCGGCCCGCTGCTGGTCTGGGGTTCCGTCCACCTGCTCCTGCCAGCCAGGGTCCCTACCGCCGGCCCCACTCAGTCCGCTGCCAGTCTGGGGTTCTGTCGGGGGCCCCTGTAAATGTAAAATTTATTACTGGCACGCGAAACCTTAAATTATTGAAGACTTGGCATGCCACTTCTCAAAGGTTGCCGACCCCTCGATTAGTGCTATCCTCTTCTGATCTTTGTGTATGTGTGACCGGAAGCATCTAGGCAAACAGTGGCACTCCCAATTAGTTTCAGTGGAAGCCGCGTTAGTCTGTATCAGAGGAGGGAGAAGAGGGGAGAAAAAAAAATTTTTTTAAACGAGGAGTCCTTGTGGCACCTTAGAGACTAAAAATTCGTGGGCCCACGAAGGCTTATGCCCAAATAAATTTGTTAGTCTCTAAGGTGCCACAAGGACTCCTCGGGTTTTTTTGTTTGTTTATTTGTTTAACTCCCAATTAGAAATCACTAATCTGGTATTATCTTTCATGCCCCCTTTCATTTCCACCTCTCATCTTTGGGGATTTTAGCAACACATATAAAACTTCTTTATTGCAGATGAAGATTATTTAGACTAGATTTCAGTGAATTCAATGATTTCTCAACAAAGCTCATGTTTCTTACAGCCACTGTGCCATAGGTTGAATCTCTAGGGCAGGGGTTCTTGGATCCCTTAAAGGGTCATGAGGTTATTACACTGGGGGTTGCAAGCTGTCAGCCTCCATCCCAAACCCCACTTTGCCTCCAGAATTTATAATGGTGTTAAATATATTTAAAAAAATGAAAAAGTGGTGATTTAATTTACAAGGGGTCACACTTAGAGGCTTGCTATGGGAAAGAGGTCACCAGTACAAAAGTTTGAGAACCACTGCTTTAGGGTGCTCCCTAGTGGTGAGGGTGAGCACCTCTCTCATCCCAGAGGTCTTTCGCTGGATGTAGACATTTGAGTTGGCTTGCAGTGTGGGGTGTGGGCCTCCAGCTGTGAAGCTTGAGAAAGCAACCCTCCTGGATGCAACAGGAGTTCAAATGAAAAAACCTACAAAGCAGTCCGGGCTTACCTGGCTGTACCCTGCAAGGCAAAAGGAAACCGTCTCTGTGCAGGGGGATGGGTTCCTAACCCTTTGTATGACTGAGGGGCCACGGGTGAGTACCCCGAGCTTTAAGAAGGAAAACAAAGTAAAGATGATCCCTCTGCCTCTTCAAAGGCTCCAGGCAGGTGCAGGCAGCAGAGGCTCTTTAAGCAGCTTTCCAGGTAAGCAACTCCAGCTCTGTGAAGCTAGAGAGCTTCCCTCTGAATGCCACCTGGTATTGAACTTGAATCCTCACTTTTAAGGAGCCACACCCTCCAGGCTCAACAGGCCTCTTAGATGTGCTGGGCTGAGGCTGACTGTGCCCAGAGGTGCTCTTTAACCCCCTTTTCTGGCTGGGATGGGAAGCTGTCTCACCCCACATTATCAATAAGGGTATGTCTACACTGCAATTAAAAACCCACAGTGGGCCTGTGCCAGCTGACTTGGGCTCACAGGGCTTGGGCTAAGGGGCTCTTTAATTGCAGTATAGACACTTTGGCTGGGGCTGGAGCCCGGGCTCTAGGACCCTGACTGTCCCCTGCTGAGCCACCTCTCTGGCCAGGTTCCATGAAGCCCCTGCAGTCAGGTTCCTTGGGCCCTGGTGTAGCCAGAGGCGGCTGGCTTATGTCCATGGCCATCAGCAGCTGGAGATGTTAGCTGCCTTTCGACACCGTGCGGGCAAGAAGGGCCAATTGCTGCCAGCCACATGGCGGGGGGGAAAGAAGAGATGAGCTCTGCAAAGACATGGGCCAGGTCATCCCTTCCTCGCCTCCTCCTTCCCTGCAGCTGGAAGCAGTTCCCATCCCTTCCCTCCTGCACAGTGCCGAAAGACTGCTGCTGGCCACATTCTGGTGTGAACCCTGGCAGAAATCTGGGGTGGGGGGGCATATGACTGTGTGCCCCCCGCCATACACGTTGCCTTGGGAAGATGTGGCGCCAGGTACCAGGAGAGGTGGGTCCGTCCAGGAGCCCCAGCCAGGCATGGAGGGTGGAGAGCACCAGGCAGGGAGGGTCGAGTTGGTCGGTCACCCCCCCTGTGTGAGAGAGGTGTATGGGAGCGTGTGTGCGTGTGTGTGTGTGTGTGTCACCTCTCCCCATCTGTGTGGGGGGGGGTGGAGGAGGAGGGTGTGTGTGTGTGTGTGTGTGTGTGTCATCCCTTCCCGTGCGACCCGTAAAGCCTTAAAGATAAGAAGGCAAACAAAAAAAAAATACAACTATGCAGTATTTCTTTTTAACAGGGACTCAGTCAACTTGATGTTAATTTGAATGGTTCTACTGCATATTCTGATTGATTGCCATTGAACTCACTTGAATACGAATAATTTTACCAGGTGTCCTGTATTCAAGAAGGCAAGTTTCCTAATCCTTTAATCATTCTATTGGCTCTTCTTGAACCCTCTCCAAATTTAGCAACATCCTTCTTGAAATTGTGGACACCAGAACTGGACACAGGATTCCAGCAGTACTTGCACTAATGCCAAATACAGAAGTAAAATAACCTCTCTACACCTACTTGAAATTTCCCTGTTTATGCATCCAAGAATCACATGAGTCCTTTTGGCCACAGCATCAAACTGAAAGCTTATAGTCAGCTGATCATCCACCAGGACCCTCAAATATTTTTCAGTCATTGTTTCCCAGATGAGATTTCCCCATCCTATAAATATGGCCTACATCCTTTGTTCCTAGATGTATATATTTACATTTAGCATATTAAAACAAGTTACGTGGCCAGTTCTGCAGTATTACAGGATACACTTCCTGAGTCCATTATTCTAATATTAGCTATAGTATCCCAAAATATCAGGCTTTTCTGAATCTCTGTGAATGCAGAATTTAGTCTAAAAATTCCCTAGTACTGTAGGCATGTTTTTATTGCATCATTTATATACTTTCCCTTAGGTCATAGAGGAATCTTAGTAAATTTTTCATCCCAGCGTTTACATACAGAATTCTCCAGTGCTATAGGGATGCCCTAATGATGCGCTGACTGAAGTATTTATATTGGACTATTTAGAGAAAAGAGTTCTCCTAGTTATAACCATTCTCTCTTGTACTGTGTTAGGCATTCTCTCAGTTACATTTTGGGATCTGTCTGTACAGAGACCACTGTAACCAAACCATGTTTTCTGAGATGGCTTTGGGAAATCATAAGACTTAATAGATATTGACGCCCACAGGCAGATCAATGCATGTAGCTGATTTTGAGATTCCCCTGAGTAACAAACTTCCCCAATCTCTTTAACAGGCTATATCCATTTATACTATTGTTACAAAAAGTAAAAGTGCATATAATGGTTATAATAATCCATGAAAGAAAGAGCAGATTGTGTCATCATCTTCTAGGTGCTGCATATTGACTGTAGGGTTTGAGGATTTCATTGGAGATGTACATATTTCAGTGACACAAAATCTGAAGCCCAATTCACAATCCCAAGCCCCGAATAACCCCAGTTTTCTAAACGTGGCAAAGTGCCATTACCACATGCTACAAGCAGAGTTGTGAAACACTTTATAGCCAATGCAACAAGCACTCAGAGTGGGTTGTCAGATTGTAACCATGCATGTATTGTAATAACAGTTGATTTCAGATCTGATTAGGGTGACCAGACGTCCCGATTTTATCGGGACAGTCCCGATATTTCCTTCTTTGTCCCGCGTCCCGACCGATGTTTGGTCGGGACACTGGACAAAAAAGCAATTTTGCCCTCCGCTCCGGCATTCACGCCCACCCCACCCCGACTCCGCCCCCTCCTTCCCCCATTGGATCTCTCCATGGAGGGAGGAGGTTAGGAGGAGGGAGGAGGGTCGGGCAACTACCAGGAGCATGGGAGGGGAAGGGAAAGTTGCCGCGGCTGCCGGGGGCTAGCTGGGCATGGCCCGGGCTGCGTGCAGGCAGCAGCCGGGGCTGGCTCTGGCCCGGGTGGGCAGCGTGGGCCGCCGGAGACACGCGGCGAAGAGGGGCTGCGGGGGCGAGACTTGTCCCAGGCAGGGAGGCCGGCGGACAGGGGCGAGGGGCCAGCCGGGGTCCCCATAAACCTTCCTGTTCCCACCCTCTCCTTGCCATAAACTTCCCCGCCGCTGCCAGGGAGCCCCGTGCCTCTCTTGCTCGGCTGCGCTCCAGCGGCTCGCCCCGCCGGGAAGGAGCCGCTGGAGCGCAGCCGAGCGGGAGAGGCGCGGGGCTCCCTGCCGGCAGCGGGACGCGCCGCATGTGCCCACGGCGGGCTGGGGGGCGGGAGGCTCTGCGGGGCTGGGAAAAGCCCTGGCTCCTGCCCGTTGCCCAGCCTGGAGCCCCGGGGAGCCCCTCAGGAGACCGGCCGCTGCTATGGCTCAGCTGTGCCAGCCCTGGCCCCCTGCACGCCCGCGCCGCGCTGCCCCCAGGGTCCCCGGCTCACATGCACTGCCGCTGCCCCGCGGCCAGCCCCAGACTTTGCTTCACAGTGCTTCTTATTGGTGCCCCCCCCCCCATGCCCTCTTTATCCCCAGCCCCTTCTGCATCGGGGCCAGCTTTTGCCCTGGGGTGGGCAGCACGTGCGCCCGCCCCGCCCCTGCAAAACTGCTTTTTTTTTTTTTTGCTCCGCCGTCATTTTTTTTGCTTCGCCCCCCCTCCGCCCCTCCCCGCGTCCCGATATTTCATCCCTGTGATCTGGTCACCCTAGATCTGATAATGAGCCAGACCTCATTCTAGCTGTGGATACTTGCCCAGTCAGAAAGAGAGATTGCCTTGGGGTCCTAGAACACTGACAGCAAACAAGATCCTGTATTATATGTGTCTTGTGGCCAAACTAGAGAAAATGTACAGAAGTTGTGCACTCCGGAGAGTATTTCTGCCAACTTGGCTGCTAGGGATCCCAGGAAAAGTACTGAAACAACAGTCTATAATTCATTACATATCTCAACTTGAGACTACCACCACCTATGCAACAGAAAGGAAATAAACTCCTAATTATTTGGAATTTCTGCTATCTTTAGCCATTTCATTCTACATGCAGTTTGTTTAAGAATTCAATCAAAGGAAGAAACAGAGAGCAGGCAAGACGGAAACTTTCTTGATATGTCTGCCTTCATCATCATATATATGAGGTCACATGGGAGTGGAACAATCAGTCACTGATTGCTAGAGAAAAGGCAGAAGGGGATGGTGCATCAGACAAGGAGTCTGACAGGTCTTCTCAGTTCTTAGACCATTCTTTACCAGTCAAAGACACCGGGGGCTGCTGCCCATTCACAAAGCAATGTTCCTGGTACCACATCTGCTAAAGCAGTCTTCAGACTTTGCACCCAACTGATTGACAAACCACAAGTGGCTCCAACTACAAGATCTGTGTGTCCCCAAGGTTGTGCAAATAGGTAAGTAAATAATTAATAAATAGCAAAGATAAAGAACTAGGACCCCAACCACCACTTTACAAAGCAAACTGCTCAACAGTAACACAGATGCCATCAGTTCTTTTTCTAGACATAACTCAAAGTAAATGGGCATTTTTACTTTAATCAAAGGCCAGAGTGAGAGACTCAGGTTCAGTACTAGCATTATATCATAGCTGGTGGATAGCTCTCTCATTATGTTCTTATAGTTTGTATTCATTTTTTTCTATACTATTAGTTTCATTATTAGGTGCATGTATCCCAGCTAAAACTTTGGTGTTTCCACGATTATTAGAATTTTGTGAATAACAGCAATCATATTATATTTTTTCCTGTGTTTATTATTTCATAGATTCATGAAATCTCTGAAACTTTGAAATAATAAACATTGCAAAATACAAACTGTAATTTGGTTTTAGGTGGATACGTGCTTTTCTAGACAACATTCACGATGCAGTAACCATGACCAGCCAAACCAAAAGGCTTACCTTGACATGCTCCATTGCGGATGTTAGGAATGAAGCCACGACGACATGGCTGAGGCTGGGCAGGACACATCTCGCAAGGATGGCCCCAGGCACGTCCGATGGTTGCACAACAAAGAGTCTTCGTGCAAACAATGCCAGTCAGCTGGCCCTGACACATCTGGTTGTTGACCTGAGTGAAACAGGGGCCTGTTCTATAATCTGGAAAAGAAGAATGGAAAAATGGAATGTCTGATGCAAACACAATGTTGCCTCCACTAACTGACCCACGTAGTACAGAGGGAATACATTTTTTCCCAACAGATATCAATGTAAAGAAAATACCAGCAAATCTTTGACATTTAAATCATGGTCTTGTATGCAGATGTAGTAGTAAACCTTCCACAAAAAGCACTAATTTTTGTAAAGATAAATAAATAAGTCAGTTCAACATTTTGGCTATTATTGAGAAAGATGCTGGAAGATGAAGGGAGCTCATCCCCCAAAACTGAGCTTTTAGGTGATCAAATGAACATCGGCTGTAAAATTAATTATATGAAAAGCTACAAATAAAAAAAATACATAAACTAATCATTTTATTAACTCCTGGGAGATCTGGGAATTGGGATTTCCTGTTGCTGAGCAAATTCATTACAATTTACCAGAGGAAAATCCAGACCACTGGTACCAATGGGTTCATTTCAGATCAAATGAGGCCATGCAAGAAACAGTCACACAGCTAGCATTCCATTTGCAATGCTTAGTACAAACTAGTAACTTAACTGCATGCTTCTCACAGAATGCAAAATAGTTTATCAATTATTTTCAAAGAGAAGTGATAGGGAAATGGAACTTGTACACACTATGCTGATGAACTAGTGGAAAAAACAAGCATTTGCAAATATGCAATTACAGATGTCACATCAAGTTGGTGGATTACAACATTTAGTAAAGAAAGCGTAACCCCTCCATTTTAAATCCCACTTGTTTGTTATGATTTGCATAACCATGTCTTCACAATTTGTGATTTATGGATAAGAATTCAATATTTATATGATCTATCACAGCCAGATATATAATTTAGCAACTAGCATACTCCTCCACGATAGAATGTTTCCTTTTTCATACAGCAATGGTCAATTGGGATATTTTCCCCATAATATCTACCCTGTATTATTTTGGATTTTTCTAGAAATTAAGCCATGGCACATTTCATTTTGAGATTATTTTAGTTTACTACTGATCTTCATTGTACTTTACATTTAACAAGTAAAAGCATACACATCCTCAGGTACGGCTGAGCTGTGCTGAGTGCAGGACTGAGGAGTGGAGGAAATGTGGCTCAAAGGCATCCTTGCATTCCCCTTATCCTTGTAGCACTCAATGTAAATCAGAGCTGCTTCAGGACTGTTCAAATTTATGTTGATTTACAACAAACCTGTAGGAGTCATTCCAGATCAAAAGAAAGCAACAGTAATTCGTCCATACACACTCCTCCTGTGGCACATCCCGTAGGCTTTGCTGCTGAAAGAGGGTGCCAGCTGATTATGCCAGCCCAGGATTCCCCCACAGAGGTAATCTCAGCTGCCCACTTATGATGACTTTACATTTCCTTCGCACCAAGGATCGGGCCCATATGGTTTACATTGTGATTAGCCCCATTCACTTCACTGCATGTATTCACAGTGCATAAAGTTAAATGTGTGCGTAAGTCTTTGCAGAATCAGGGCCTAAATTATTAAGAAAAACGTCTGTAATGTTGGAGGATTTCCATCCACCTAGATAGTCTCAAGTGAATAACTATACGGAAATATTAAGGCTTTTGTGCTTTCTCCGCCTTCTCTTCAATACTCAAATACACAGAGCAATATTTTTTGCTACAGTACCTACATTATCTAAAGGAAGTGCTATAGTATCAGCTCCACAACGGTTTCAGTTTCACTGAGGGCCAGGGTTCTTCCCTGTCAAACCAATGGCTGTTGCATTTTCTTAAAAATGTACAGAAATTATATCTCTCATTGATGAATGATAAGAGAAGACAATGACCTTGTCACACAACAAACTCATTCAGGAACGACTAATATCTGAAATATTAACAAATTCCATAATCCCATTAGGGATTTCAGTACCATGAACTCATTGTGAATCTTGCCTGAATTTTAATTAAAGGCTAAGGATTAGGAAAGAGCTCTATCATATGTTACCATTGTGCACTCCCTTCATGAAAGTTTGTGCAGGTGTCATGCAGCTTGAGGGGAATATCATATGGTACATTGCTTTCAGCTTTCAAATCACTGTCGATAGTCAGGTTACTTTGAGAAAATACAAATGCTATCAGAAGAAAAACAGAATTGTTCAGAAAATAAGAATGTAAAGACGGTAAAATCCTGGCCCCATTAAAGTCAATGGGAGTTTTGCCATTAACTTCAATGGAGTCAGGATTTCACCAGTGGAAAATAACATGCTCTTTAACAAAGACTGGTATTGCAATTAATTACTTACTATCAGCTATAAAAATATATATTCTCCCTGGCACATGAAGCCAATGTTCTTCATATACACGGCAAGAGGTTTTAATACTATTACTTCAGTGAGCAGACTTCCATTCGAATATCCAATTGTAAATACCGCTAATATTAATTATACAAATGATGACCAGAACTGCATTTATTATTTTTTAAATGAGGGAAAATCATTATTAATCCCGTTTATAATTATAGTGCCTAATGGCCATAGGAGCAAGGCCTCCTTGTGCTAGGCACTGTACAAACACAGAGCAGTAAATGGTCACTGTTCTAAAGAGCTTACAATGTAAACAGAGAAGAGACATGCAGGGTGGGGGAAGGAGTGTGCACTCTGTGATGGCAGCAAACATCATGGCAGTTCTGGTTTTTGTTCTGGTTCTGTTTAACCTAGGAGGGGATAAGCTAAATGGAAAGAAAAGGGAAAGGAAGGGGGATTGGGCAGAGTCTAGAGGGTAAGAGAGGCAGGTATAGAGTGAAGCTGTGGTGAATGGACTGTGAAGAAGGAGGTGGTAGAGAGTTGGAACAAACAGCCAATCAGAACAGGGCACAAAAAGTACAGTCAAAATTGCCCAAAACGTTCTCTGACTGTCCAGAGATCTCTGCTTTGGCTGATCTTGTTGCTACTGGCTGGAGGCCCAGGCTGGCTCCTCTCTGCAGTTTTCCCCCAAGACCCAATGGAGGGAGGCACCACCTCGGTCCAAGTGCCTCCAGAGTAGTGGGGATCTGCCCTGGAACAGTTCTGGATGCAGGGGATGTTGGAGGGAGAGATACCCCGGCTAGAATCCACTTTACCCTCTCCCCTCCTCCAGTGCAGTAGTCCCAGAGTTTAAAGAAAGAGGTATAGCCTACTCCTAAATGGGTACTCATGTCTGCATCAAAAGCCAAGTTAATGCGTGCTTGTGTTCTGACTGTCAGCAGCCTACGCATTGCTTTGCATCAGGTCGGGTAATGACAGGAATGACCAGGAGTGATAAGGTTAAATCCTTTCTGAGACTTCCGAACGATCAGAACTCCACACCAACCAGATTCAGAAACATGTGGAGCTGAAAAGTTGTCTTAAAAGGGCATGGGTGGAAAATAATTAAAAGGAAGATCTATGAGCCACCCTACGTGGAAAAATATGCCTTACATAATTAAACTGAATCATAGACTATTGGAGTGCCCTAAGCGACAAGCACTCTGTGATGAGGTGAAAACAGAATGGGGTTGTATTACATGCAAAGTTGTCATAACTATAAAGGGAAGGGCAACAGCCCTCCTGTGTACAATACTATGAAATCCCTCCTGGCCAGAGACTCCAAAATCCTTTTACCTGTAAAGGGTTAAGAAGCTCAGGTAAGCTGGCTGACACCTGACCCAAAGGACCAATAAGGGGACAAGATACTTTCAAATCTTGGTGGGGGGAAGGCTTTTGTTTGTGCTCTTTTTTTGGTGTTGTTCGCTCTTGGGACTGAGAAGGACCAGACATCAATCCATGCTCTCCAAATCTTTCTGAACAAGTCTCTCATATTTCAAACTTGTAAGTAAACAGCCAGGCAAGGCGAGTTAGTTTTATCTTTGTTTTCTCAACTTGTAAATGTACCTTTTACTAGGGTGTTTACCTCTGTTTGCTGTAACTTTGAACCTAAGGCTAGAGGGGGGTCCTCTAGGCTCTTTAAGTTTGATTACCCTGTAAAGTTATTTTCCATCCTGATTTACAGAGATGATTTTTACCTTTTTCTTTAATTAAAAGCCTTCTTTTTAAGAACCTGATTGATTTTTCCTTGTTTTTAGATCCAAGGGGGTTGGATCTTGATCCACCAAGAGTTGGTGGGAGAACGGAGGGGGGATGGTTAATTTCTCCTTGTTTTAAGATCCAAGGGGTTTGGATCTGTATTCACCAGAGAATTGGTGAAGAGTCTCTCAAGGCTACCCAGGGAAGGGAATTAGCACATCGGGAGTGGTGGCAGCGGACCAGATCTAAGCTGGTAGTTAAGCTTAGAAGTTTTCATGCAGGCCCCCACATCTGTATCCTAAAGTTCAGAGTGGGGAAGGAGCCTTGACAAAAGTATTGCCATCATTGAGGATATCAAGCAAGAGATGCTCTGACATCATACCAGAGGTTCAGGAGTATTTTAAGGGTCATTGCTGCTAAGAGATTAATTCCTGTGTAACAACTGCCACGCTGGCTCATCAGCAAAGACGGAATCTGGAAACTGCAACATTAACAGCATGAATTTCTATCAGTCAAGATAAATGAGTAATTCTTGTAGCTGCAATAGACTCATATCCTCTGTGGACAAGTTACTAAAAGGAGGATATATAACACACTGAGCAGTGGGTTACCATTGCACAATGGAAACAGTTCAGATAACCAAATATAGGGTAAAATTCCTTCCACCTAACTAAAGCCTGAGCATTTGGATATTTGGTTTGTGGAGTCTAAGGACCCTAATGTCTCAAAAAATTTTGAAAGCTAGTTCTCATCAGGTCTGCTACATCTTACTGTCATAACTTGTTGCAGCACCCCTATACAGATTAGCATGGTCGGGGGCTGGTGCTGTCTGGTATGTATCTGAAGAAGTGAGGTTCTTACCCACGAAAGCTTATGCTCCCAGTACTTCTGTTAGTCTCAAAGGTGCCACAGGACCCTCTGTTGCTTTTTACAGATTCAGACTAACACGGCTACCCCTCTGATATCTGGTATGTATGTCACTTTAAAAAGTTTACTTTGGGGTACTAAAGAGGACACATTGGATAATGTGGACCAACTATAATATGGACAGAAGTATAATTACAAGCTTTGCTATGTAAAAATTTGTGTTCTCCTCAGGAGTGTCTTCCCCCCCCCCCCCAAACACTAGCATGGAGTAATATTTAATTTTGCTAAACTCATGGCTTATTCAAATAAATCAGGAGACCGCTTCTCTCGTAAAAGACCTAAAGGTTCAGTATGTAAATCCTCTCACCTACTCCACACTGCTCAAACATCAAAGCTAAGGAGGGTTCATTCCCATAGAGGAGTTTGGGGAAGGAGATAGGGAATATGACCAGAACACAGAGAGACTGGGTGCATGTATTAGGTGAGAGGAGGGGGGATAATATTAGGGGAGTAATGTATTTAGAAACCTGGAGGAGACAGCCCAAATCACTATAGAACTTAAGTTATTATAACCAGAGAGTTCTCTGTTGGCAAGAAGCTGCTGTTCTGCCATATCACTGGGATACTAGGGCACAAGCATTAGATATCATGCTAGCATCTATAGGGCCCGCAGTGGCGGTCAGGTCTCACCAGATTCTAATTAGACTCCAAATTACATGTAAAATAATTAACTTCATTCTAGAATTGCAGTGACACTGAAAAAGACTTAGTGATAATAGTAGATAACCAACTGAGCATGTGCACTCAATGCAATTCTGTAGCTAAGTGGGGGAATGCCATTCTTAGATACATAGTCAGGGGAATATCAGATAGGAGAAGGAAGGTAGTATTGCCTTTGAATACTGCATTAACAAGACCACTACTGGAATACTGTGTTCAATTCCAGTGCCCACACTTCAAAATGGATGTTGAAAAATTGGAAAATGTTCAGACAAGAGCTACAAGAAGGATTTAAAGCCTGGAAAACATGCCTTATAGTGAGAGACTATAGAAACAATCTATTTAATTTATCCTAAAGGGGGTCAAGAGATTATTGGATCATGGACTACAAGTGTCTACATGAAGAAGAGATTTCTAATAGATGGCTCTTTAATTTAACAGAAAAATGCATAAACAAGATCCAACAGTGGAAAGCTGAAGTTAGACAAAAAATTCCAACTAAAAACAAAGCACAAATGTTTAAGTGAGGGTAATAAAACATTGGAATAACACACAAAGGGAGGCAATGGATTATCCATCACTTGAAGTTTTTAAATCAGGGCTGGGTGTCTTTCTAAAAGATGTGCTATAGCTCAACAAAAGTTATGTGCTTGATGCAGAAATTATTGGGTGAGGTTCTATGGCCCGTGTTATGCAGGAGGTCAGACTAAATCATCATAATGGTCCCTTTTAGCCTAAAAGTCTACAAAACCATTAATCAGATTTTCCATGTGGGTTTTCCTGTCTTACTGTTAGGTGTTTCTTCATTTGTTCCTTTTTCAGTATTGCTACTGGAACAATTCTGCCAGAGAGCACTGATGGAACATATGCTATAAATTATTTGCTACTTAGAAAGTCTAAATGCCCTGGTGAGAGAAGGTGATATACTTCTAGCATGTATATTATTCATGGTTTTCTTTGTCTCAGAAAACTGTCTGAGTTCAGTATGTATTGTGACTTGAAGACTGACAAAACTTCTGTAATGATTAAAATTATTAATAAAATGTAAATTTAAAAACAAAAGAACCACTTTTTTCTTGGCATAGAAAGCATCAGAATGGAGAAAATGGAAGTAGCATACAGTACTTATAAATTTGTTTTGAAATTACGAACAGCAGTACTGTTCTTTAAGTGCATTCTGCATTAACTCAATGGGGATGTCTACACAGCAACTAAACACCCACAGCTGGCCCATGCTAGCCGACTTGGGCTTGCAGGCTCTTTCATTGCTGTGTAGACTTCCGGGCTAGAGCCCCGGCTACACCCTGAGCCCGGAAGTCCACACAGCAATGGAACACCTCCACAGCCTGAGCAGGCTGATACTGGCCAGCCGTGGGTTTTTCTTTGTTCTGTAGACATACCCAATGAGACTATATATACAGATGTATGGATATTTTTCTAAGAATTTTTTTATTTGATTTTAAAAATAATCAGTTCTGTGCTATGTATGGTTTAAATAAACCTGTTTGACACAAAAGTCTGTTCTAATGGTGGGGAACATAGGAATTGCTGTACTGGATAAGACCTGAGATCCATCTAGTCCAATATCCTGTCTCTGACAGTGGCCAGTACCAGATGCAGCAGAAGAAGATATAGAACCCTGCAGTAGGCTGATAGAGACCATGATGAGACCTAATGAGGGGGACTTAATAGGAAGAGATTGGCTTAAGCACTGAAGCATAAGGTTTAATATCCCTTTCAAAATTTGCTGTAATTAATTATGACAACTCTGGATATTTTGATATCCATATCAATATGGATTTGGGGGGAGGGATAGCTCAGTGGTTTGAGCATTGGCCTGCTAAACACAGGGTTGTAAGCTCAATCCTTGAGGGGACCACCTAGGGATCTGGGGCAAAATCAGTACTTGGTCTTGCTAGTGAAGGCAGGGGGCTGGACTCAATGACCTTTCAGGGTCCCTTCCAGTTCTATGAGATTGGATATTAATATGGAGATACACCTATCCTTTTTGAATTTTGTTAAGCTCTTGGTTGCAATGACACCTCTTCTGGCAATGAGTTCTCCAGTTTAACTGCTGCTGTCCAGTAATTATGGTCAGTTCCCTCCAAATAGCCACAAAGAAACATCTGCCGGCCTCAGCAAGATGGAGGGAGGAAAGAGGAGGTGAAAGAGTAAACAAATGACACCCCACGGATTTACACAGTCTCTATTAGAAGTTATTTGGGGGGAACCTAAGCATGGAGCCCTCTTCTCGGCAGGGACGTGCTGACAATATTTTAATAAAAAGCTGTTCCCACATAGATCCGAACCTGCAACTGACCCTTCTTTGGCAGATCCCAGAATCGACACAGAGATCATTGATGCTAACAGGGCCCCATAGGGCACAGAGATCCAAACCCCGTGAAGTGGATTGTGGATTTAGGGCCTAAGCTTGTGAGAACCCTGGTAAACAGGGTGTATCTGTGCTATAGAGATGATTACTGAGGGACTGCAGATTCTCTAACTTTGTCTCTTATTTAAACAAAATCACTTTCTTATAAAAATAACTAAAGAGGGAGGTAGCCTGGCTTGACAAAACATATTTAACTGTACTTTGCTGTGAATGTTTACACTTTTATTTCTGAAGATTTACTAAGAATATTAAGCATGGTATTCAGTTTATACAATACAAAAATGGAATTAAGGCCTTGTATAGGGACTCTGAGACATCGCCGCCACCCCTCCTCCCCCTGTGCCCCAGATTAAAAAAAAAAAAAAATCCTATCATTTGGTACAAACTGTTCCATTCCAAATCTAAATCAAATTTGCCCTTCAAAAGTACTTTAATAATCCCCAGATATAAATCCTGACTGACAGGCATGATTTAGGAGTAGCCAGGAAGGGGATGAGCAAGGAAATAATCTCAACCCTCCCTTCATTTTGGAGACAGAATTGTACCAAAGACTCCAACGACCTCCCAAGAGCTCACTCCCACACATGAGTGCCATTAGATAACCAATAGATGCTTGGAGCATCCAGAAATTAGACTGGACTTAAGGGTGGCAGAACGCTACACTGGAACACCAGGCTCACCATTAGGGCTCACACTTATTTTATTCCACAGGACAAGTAATCACATGGGTGAAATTCACTTCCCTCACAGAGTCCAGGTACTACCACGCACTGTGTTGGGAGTTAAATCCATATTGGCAGAGTGGAAGGATGAAATCCATGCTTGGGAAAAGAAAATACAGTGAAGAGGCTGTGGGATGCAGACCCCACCTGACTGTTATTACATGCTAAAGTATCAGTTGCTGTCCTACAGTAAACCCTACGTGGGATGCAGTAGCTCCCATTCCTCAACCTACCCCATCACTCCTCCCTATGTTAAGGTATGGAGCCAGTGTGTAACCTAACTCCACAGAAGTCAAGGGGGCAGAGGTCTCTGTACACAGCTGCCTGCAAACACAAAACCTGCTCAGTGATATAGAAGGGATTTTGCAGTAGACAGGTGTTGACGTCACTAGGCCTCACCCTAGGTAACTCGGGAGGGTGGAAGGCCACTAAGTGTCAATGAAGCCTTCCTGCACTAGACCTAAGTGAACCAAACTCTATCCTTCCATGTTTAAACTCTAATCAACCTCAAAAGCCAGGTGCAATTGGAATATGTAAGCAACCAGTTATCTGTGTGCAACCCCCTGCTCAAGCGGTAATAATGAGGCTGCATGTTTCTGGCTGAAGGGAAAAAGGACAAGATAACGGTTTAAAGAAGTTACTAACAAGCTAGGTTTATAGTTGCCAAGAATGACTTAACTATTACCAGGGACGGGAGGGGTAGAGGGAGGAATGGGGGGGGGGAGAAAGGGAGGGCTAGAGGGGAAGGGGGGGGTGAGGCTTAACTGCAAAATGTATAAAAGAAGAAAAACTGTTCCTGTTAATGTGCTTGATTTGAGACTTGCCAGTCTCCTTGCACCGCTTTGGGATCCCAAATAAACTTCGTTTGCTTCTCCCCCTGGTGTCTTTATTGGCGCGAAGCACACCGGGCAATGAACCCACTGTTGCTGTCCTCGAGCACACCTGTGCTGGCAACACAGGGACTCTCTTCACCAGTCAGTTAATTTAACTCCATTGTGATATGTGTTGCATACCACTGTACTCAGTCATCCTGTAGTGTCATAACATCACAACAACGTGTGAAATAAATTCATAACTCAACTGCACTGCAAGCAAGGTCAGCAGGCCAAGGAATGAACCACCAGAATTTGGGACTGTTCTATGGATTTGGGGATGGTTGACAACTTAACCAGGAATTTTATGTTCATATTAAAAACTGAGGAAACTGAGCCTGGCCTTGCTAAAATTTTTCATCTGAGCAACAGAGAAGGGGTTGATGATATACATTTGTAACTGAAGTTAGACAATGAATCTGAAATGTATGCATATGCAAATATTCTCCTTCATGTACAGCCTGAGTTCACGATCTGCAGATCAAACTGCAGTATGCAAAAACAAGTTTAAACATTAGAAAGGAACAAGGTTTATTTTATTAAAGATTATCTAAAATGGTTTTTCCTTCGATATTTTAATTACTCTAATACAGAAAGCCTTTTTTTTTTTTTTTTTTGCAGTAAGACTGAGCTATAAACATTGAGGAGGTGCCATGAGGGAGGTTTCAAAGATTTAGAACAAGAAGTTTGATGGATTGTACTGATTTAGGCCTGATATAAATAAAAAGCATTTTTTCAAAAGGTGATATCCAACAAATTGGAGAGAAAAGATTGTTGGCTGAAAATAAGAGCTAGTCTCTAGGAAAAAGAGGGACTTGGCAGGGCTATTAATTTCTCTTGGAAAAAAAAAAGTCTGAGCAGTACAACTATTTAGACTAAGAACTTTATATAAACCAAAGCTTGAATAATAAGTCTCCCTTTTTAGGATTTGCTGATTTTCAGCAATTCCACATGCTAAACTCTTAATTTAAACATTCAATGCAGTTAAGTTTGTGATACAGATAAAAAAGACAATTAATACAAAGCATTTTTAAACCAACATTCTGAACACTGAAAAACTCAGCTAAGTCCAGAAAAATCACTTGAGTTCTGTAAAATACTATTTGAAACAAAAAAGTCAAAGTTTTATATTGATCTGTAATATCTAAAAAGGCTAAATCAACTGAAACATTTTTAAATATATAACAAATCTATTCCAAAGGCATAAACTCCTCCATACAGCTGACAATTTTCATTTTACAGCTTAGATTTACTACCAGTCTAGCAATCCCACATGACAGTTTCTGACTGTATTCTATGATGCAATATTTTCCATCACACAAATGGATGTCTGGGATTGATTAGGCAATTTAGCACATGTACTGCAATTAAAACAGGGGAGAGAAAACTTTAATTTAAAGAAAAAACATGTTTAATGCAGCAGTATATGTGGGCTTTATAGATTTTAGCAGAATTCCAGTTTCTACCACACTGCTGTCAGGTTCATTCAAAGCACATTCTTATTTTCCTTTTGCTGGAACTAAGAAGGTAACTGTTTTCCAAAAATAACATTCCAGGGTTTGCACATCCATTTTAGCATAATTGATATTATGTCAGCTTTAAGTAGACGAAGGATATTACAATTTTCAAAATATCATCTGCAGATCAGAAAGCTCATTTTTTAAATTAAAAATAATTAAGTCCTAAACACCTATGTATATGAGGAAAACTTTGGCACAGTGTCAAGAAAAAAAATAAAATTTTGTTGCGTTTATTAGTTTGAGCTTGGCGTAGTTTTGGAACAAAAATACACACTTCCAAATTTCTACATATAAAACTAACATTTAAAATATATAACTTTTTCTAAACGTGAAGATATAAATAAAAGCAGAGAAATGTAAACAAATATTTGCTCTTGAGACCAACTAAAAATCATGAATGATGAAATAAGGGAAAGAAATAACTGCTTGAAGAAACGTTTGCCATATGGAACTGCAGTATCATTAAATGAGTGCTAAAGTGTTTCACGCTTGGAATCAAAGTCTCTATCCTTGGAAAAGAACATTCTCCAAATCCTGGCTCCAGCAAGAACTTTAATTTTTTTTTTCCAAGTTTACATCCTTCATCCTACTCCTGCTATCATTTTATAATTGCGCCTATATACTTTGTATGTCTGAATTAAGTCTTGCATTATAATCAAGATACACTGAGTGAACACTGAATTCATAAGCTAACACACTAGAAAAGGTATGCTAAAACAAGCTCAGGGCTTGATTACCGCCAACACCAACACACCCCTTACACCCACCCACCCACAGTAAACCCCTAGGGGAATATGAAATAGGAGAAGAAAATCTCTGCAAAGTTCCCCTATGCCAGAGTTCCTACATATCACTCTAAGGTTAAGGATTTGATGTGTGGGGACCACTGCCTATCATGCTGACCAATACTGTGTAATTGTTTCCTTGTGCTTCCCCATGGGTCTGTCTGTGTCCACTGATTATCTCGTCTTAAACTTAGATTGTAAACTCTTTGGGGCAGGAACTGTTTTTTTGTTCTGTGCTTGTACTGTGCCTAGCACACTGGGGTTCTGGCCCACACTGGGTCTCCCCAGCTACTGCAATGCACGTAATATATAATAACAAAAACCACATTCTGTCTGGGGCGTGAAGTCTCCCTGCCCATAGAGAGATCAGAGGGAGGGCAAGGCCATTTGCACAGAATTTGTGCCTATGCACTGGTCCTGGCTCCCAATGGTCCCCAGATATCCTTGGCAGCAAAACTACGCCACTAAGGAATCTCCCTGGCTGCACCTGCTCCAGACCTTCCTTTAATGGGGATCCCTACTATGGAGGTCTCAACAGGAGAGATAATATAGACCCAGGCTATATTTTTTCAAGGTAAGCTTTATCCTTTGTCACCATTTCTTTTCTACATATTGGAAAGGAAACACTCCACCAATGTATTCAAATAAATTTCTGCTAAAAAGTCTGTAAAGCTACATGAGTCAGATTTTGCAGTGCTACACCAGAATAAATTCAAATCAGCTCCACTGATAAGATGTGCCAGACTACCAACCAAATCACATTGAAGGGTGGGAGATAGCAGCAACGTAATCCACTGTAACCCTGATTGTGCACTAAGAGCTGCACAATTGCCCTGCTGCTATGCCATGGCAATGGATTCCTCCATTCCTTGACCCCTGCTGAACCTTCCTACCCTGCACAAAAACCTGTAATTCAGGCTTGGGTCACAAGCCAAGATTTGCCCCTAAGAAAATAAGATACTGCTTAGCAAAACACAGCCCCTGCACAATCAGACCAATGTTCATTATAACCTTGAATTACTTGATATTCCAAATAGTGAACAGGGCAATGCCTTAGCTATGCCCCTGGGGGTTGAGGGTGGGAATCTTTCCTTTGGACCATGTATTTAATCCAGGAGACTTAAAATTCCACCTATTCTGCAGGGAGAGAGTTAGGGGTTTTTTAGGAACTCAATATACTATTCAGTGGAATTCACCCTCCAAGACTGGAAATCCCCAATAGGCAAGGCAGAATTTTAAGGACTGCACAAAGAATGAGCACCTGGAATACTGAAGACAGAATCTAGAAATCCCAGCTATAAAGCCATCCTCCAAATCTTTATTCACGTCAGTAGTCCCACTGAAGACAGCATAGCTACTTATTTAATTAAAGACTACACATTTGAGTAAGAGTGTTCAGAATCAGTACCTCTAAGCGAACACCCTAACACTTATTATTCGTAGAATCTCTGAACCTAGAAATTCACATTGGGACATTTTTCAATTATTCAGGTGTAAAGCAGCAGTCAGGACAATTACTTTAAACCTGCATTTCGCCCCCGTAGCTGCAAAACCCCACAAAAGCAACGGTATGTAGTTTATTCAAATTTTCCTGCTAGGTGGACCAGTGGTTCGAAGTTTTTTTTACCACTGGTGACCTGTATTCAAATCCTTGCTAGGTCAAAAGTGAAAACTGAATTTGATGTTTACATCTGAGTCACTATTTGGCCATATCAGTCAGCTTACAGTTTGGCACTGTTAGGCATGACTGGGAGCCTCTATTCAAGTAAGGCATTACACTAAAATATCAGAGGTGTTGTGGGTTAGGACTGAGGTGAATTAACATGTGCCATACAGACCAACTTCACTCTACGCCTGGCTCTAACCAATGTGAGAATTCCTTCAAAATTCACCCAAACTTTTTAAAGAAAAAAAAAAGAGAGAGAGAGAAAAACTGAAGTTATTTCAATAGCAAATCCTGCTCAAATTAGAGAAAATATACGTTTTTAAAAAATGTAGAAACCCTTTAAAACACACAGTCCTGCAGCTGCACTCAGTCATTAACTTCATGAAAAAAAAATAAAATAAAGGGACTTAACTATTTCACAACTGCCAAAGTCTCATGTCCAGCTAGAAGAGGAACATTCCCCAAGATGCCTACCATATCTGGATTATCCTGACATTCTGTTGGTTTCAATGCATAGTTCACTAGAAACAGCAGTCAGTGTTTTTATTCACAACACCCTTTCTGCTGATAGGAATAAAGACATTTTCCTCATTTTACAACCATTGGCCTCAATGCTCTAACAGGATCTACCAGTGTGTATCAATTAGGCTCATGTAAAGTCTTCAGTGGGACTCCAGGACCACTGCTGATATTCACCAGGAAGTAGGACAGAAGGTAAAAAGGGGCAGCAATTCTGAATCCACCAAATTGTGTCTATGAAGAGCTAACATGTCACCTTTGCAATACCCTAACCTATTACTCTGAAGTGGACGAAACCAGATTTCCCCTCTAAAATGGAGTTTTTTCCAAGCTTCAGAACAATATGTTACTGATCTGCTTTTACCCCATAAGAGACCTGTTCAATCTCACTACATGCTAAGACAGACATCTGGACAGTTCTTCTCTACAGAATGGTAGCTATTAATGATAGCTTTCTAAATGCAGCCTAACTAGTGGTAAAGGAAGAGACATTCTTAAATTCAAGAATTTAAAATGGACCAAATTTAAAGAACTTTTAATCCCATGATTAAACTTCAATTTAAAGTGAGGTAAGCTAAAATAATAAATTAAAGAGACAAACACGTTACTGCTCACTGACAAAATTATGAAAACTGAAAGACATTTTAAAATGCAATATAATTGTTCGTCATTTATACTTTATTCACTTTTCACTTTTTTTCCCCCAACTTCAACAACAAAAACAAGCTAATTATTTTCACTTTCTATGTTGTACTTGTCAGTTTACCTTTCTGGTTTTCATGCACTAGTGCAATGCTGCAACATTTGGGTTGCAAAAATACAGACAAGTGTTTAAATCCAAACAGTGGCCCTAAATCTGCATTTTCTACTAAAGCAAAACTCCCAGTAGCTTCACACAGTACTATGTTTGAATTTGAGTAACTTTTCCTCAGAAACATCCTTCTGCTAAAAGACAATTTGAGCTTTACAATTTTCTTGGATTTTCCAATAGTAGTCCAAAGTCCTCTATTTACTAATATTGAAAATAATTGTAAAGTAAAGACTAGAGAGCATAAAGTGACTCTTCACTCAGACTCAAACAAGCCAGATGACACGCGTACACTCACAATTAATAATGCAATACTTTTGCCACTTCCACTTTACAACTTTGTAATACAATCGTGCACTGCTGACAAGCATGGGATGACTCATTCAATTAGAATAGCAATTTAGTAGAATAGCAGCCGAAACGTGTTTAAAGCTTCGTATTGGTCTATCAGTATTTCTAAAGGGGTATAAAGTTCCATTATAAGCCAATACAAAGGCAAAACAATACCTCCCATATCCAAATGCTCTTTCCCCCACCGAATTAGTATTTCACAGGAGGCCTGATCCAACTCCACTGAAGTGAATAGGAATCTTTCCATAGGACTTAAATAAAGTTAGATTGTGTCCAAGCTTCTGTTCTCAGTTTTCTCATTCTACCCCCTCCCCTCAGTAAAACCCACATCCTTCCTCCCCCAACATGTCCTTCTATGTCTTTTCTTGTATTTGTCTTCTTTTTCAAAATGTAAGCACTTAGTGGCAGGAAACATGGCTTATTTGTGTTTTTAAAGCACCATGGGCATTTATGGCAGTATATAAATGTTTTATAACAATAAATACCTATAACAGTTTTCACACATATTTGATGCAAATCTCTATGTAGCTCTAAAGATATTGTGCTCATGGTGCCATGACTCAGCTTATTATAATTATGGGCAAATATACTTAATTTAGACAATAAGAAAACTACCCCCACATAACTGACTGGGAGTGGGTATATGAGACAGACTTGTAAAAATATACATGAATAAAGAGAAGCATGTTTATTGGAGAATAAACTCTTGTGGACCAAATTCTCTGCTGGTTTTAATAAGCTGAACTCTCTTGAACTGTATTTACATGAGCAGATAACTGGCCTTTTAGTTTAAGAACTGCAAAAGCTCAAATAATTAAATTAAGAAGGGCTGTTTGACCTGTAAATTTATAGTATATTTGCTCAATCAAGTGACTAGTGAGAAGATCTCTAGTTTTCAATGGTCTTTATTTTACTACAGATTGTAAGAATACTTACTGAATGTAGATTGTCCACGTCAGTTCAGTTTATGCAAATAGATTTGAATTGATCTATCATTTAGGCAAATATATGCAACAGTGTGGGTCCAATCCTGGGCTATATCTGAGTTGCATTTGGCACGAGAGCGCAAGAAAGCCAAAGAGCGCTTTGCCTCACCCCGATCCTAGGGTTAGCTGGATCAGGTCAATGACTGGTGAAAGCCACTTCTCATAAGGATCCAGCAGTTGGGGATTGCCAGCACATAGGAATGCCATGGCTACGCCGCTTCCTCCATTCCAAACCCAATCCCTACTCAGGAAGTGGGATGTGGAGTAGCACGGGAGCAACTAAAGCAGCTCTAAGCCATATCAGGACACTTCCAATGGCAGGGCTATGGAGGCATTATGGAGCTTTACATCACCAGAGCGCTACAAAGTTGCATAGCAGGATATGTCCTTACAATAAGAAAATAAAGAGAGGCTGATTATCACATGGGTACTTTAAAAAAAAGAAAGTATGAACATAAATTACTGCTCTACAAATCTTCAAGGAAGTTAAAGAACTAGTAAATAGATAAAAATTTAATTATCAACTGAGAAATTTGTATAATGTATTCTAGTTCTGAAATGAAGCTTGAACTTTTTCTTTTAATAAGTGCTTTAAAATGTAGTATTTTTTCAGACATCAGTCAATAAGAAATACCTGTAGAGTATAAGTTTTAACAGCATTTTTTTCTGTTTGGGTTACTAATCTTCAGGCTTTCAGTCTGCCAAAGTTCAGAAAGAAGTTGTTTCTCAGAAAAGAAAACATTTTCAAGTTTCAAATGGTAGAATTTTTATACTGGAAAATGTCTCTTCCATTGTTACATTTTATTATTATCAGATGTTTTTAGTTAAGTTGGGAGGCCTTTCTTAACTTTCCATTTACTGTAGATATTCCAGATTAAGATGGAATTGGGCAAATACTTAGAAGCACTGAACTTTTTGGGCAATGCACTGCTATGTGAGACAGATATATGATGTGTCAGTTGGTATCATGTTTTAAAATATGTACTGAAGTATGATCTACCGCTTACCTTACCAATAGGTTGAAATTAGGTCATAAAATTAACAAAAAGATTTCTCTCTCATTTTAATTTTCATCTAGATTTTATGTTGCAAGGTATGAAAAAAATGAAACAGATTAAATACTCTCTCAAAGTCTTTTCATATATGGCAGCGCAACTTAGATTTAGAACATTATGGAAAGAGCAGAGACAGTTTAATATCCTGGCTATTGAAAGTAACAGTTTAGATCAAAGCTGTACATGAGATGTGATCCCCAAAAATATGACTATAAGGCCAAGTTCTGGTTAGCAGTGAACAACCCATGGAACAGGACTCGTTAATGCAAAGTGAAGCAAGGAATGGAATTACTCATCCCTAAACTAGAGTAGATGCTGCAAACACTGTGTGGGGATGGAAGCAGAGACAATCCTGCCCAACCCACATAAAGGGTTCATCATGAAGGGAACGGAAGAATGGAAAGGAGGAAGCAGGATTCAGGGTGATCCCTTTTGTTAGGAAGGCTAAGATGTTTCGTGTAGGCCTGGAAGGCAGTGGTTCCCAGAGGCCTGAGAATTGTAGCCTGTCCAAAAAAAAAAAAAGAAAGAGCAGTGTGACGTTATTGATATAATCTGGGACCATATAGACCATTGTTGCAACCAAGGTCCTGTAGTGGCACCCAAATCTTGTATAAAGGGGGTCAAATGGGGTGTCTAAGACAAGGTTATGGTTTACTGGTTATGATTATGCTGTCTATATGTGTGTATCAATTTTGTAGTTGAAGTTATAAATATTGGCTCTATACTGTCTGTATTTCAAACTTATGCTATGCTGCTGGGTGACATCCCAGACAAACTGGTGTTAGCTCTGCCTAGCCTGCTTGATGGCCCATTAAGGACCATCAGCTATACAATGGACCCATTGAGAGAAGGCAAATATGCCTTGAGACAAAGCAAAGTATGCAGGAACTTGCCCATGTGACTCCAGACTCCATTTTGCTGTAATTTTCCACAGTAAGAACAAAGAGGTGTGCTTACACCTGGAAAAGACTATATAAGGCTGATGCCTCATCTCCATCTTGTCTTCAATCCTGCTTCTTACCTCTGGAGGAACTTTGCTACAAACTGAAGCTCTGAACAAAGGACTGAGGACCCATCCCAGCGGGGGATGTACTCCAGAGACTTGATTTGAACCTGCAGTTTATTCCATTGCTGCTGCAAGCCTGAACCAAGAACTTTGCCATTACTGTATGTAATTGATTCCATTTAACCAATTCTAACTCTCATCTCTATCTTTTTCTTTTTATGAGTAAACCTTTAGATTTTAGATTCTAAAGGATTGGCAACAGCGTGATTTGTGGGTAAGATCTGATTTGTATATTGACCTGGGTCTGGGGCTTGGTCCTTTGGTATCAGGAGAACCTTTTTCTTTTACTGGGGTATTGGTTTTCATAACCATTTGTCCCCATAACGAGTGGCACTGGTGGTAAGACTGGGAAACTGGAGTGTCTAAGGAGATTGCTTGTGAGACTTGCGGTTAGCCAGTGGGGTGAGACCGAAGTCCCCTTAGTCTGGCTGGTTTGGTTTGCCTTAGAGGTGGAAAAAACCCCAGCCTTGGGCTGTAACTGCCCTATTTGAGCAATTTGTCCTGAGTTGGCACTCTCAGTTGGGTTCCGCCAGAACTGCATTGTCACAAGCAGCAAGACTTCTCTGAGGAGTAATCTGTAGACTAAGCTTCCCTGTTTACCGACACAGATTTCCCTAATGCAGGGGTGCTGGAACAATTTGTATAGCAGGGGTGCTGAGAGCCATTGAACCAAAACTGTAAACCCTGTATATGATGAAAACCACTTCAAGCCAGGGATGTGGTAGCACCCCCAGAATCTATGCCCTGATGTAAGGGAAAGCTTGGAGATCAGCTCTGCGTGGATTTTTCCCTTTTGAGTTGAACTCACAAACTCTTTGAAAGTCTAGTGAATTGAACTGATTCTCTAGGCCTTCCTGAGGGAAATGAAAGGCCTAAGAATAGCCTGGTAGTTATATTATGGCCTGATTTTCAAAGGTGCTAAGCAATTCCCATTAAAGTCAATGAGAGGTGCAGGTGTGCAACATCTTTGAAAACCAGGCCACTTAATCCTAATTAGTTCTGACAAGTTAAGAATCAGTACAGTATGGGAGAAATGTAAAATTATTATGTAGTTACTCAAAAAGAACAGGAGTACTTGTGGCACCTTAGAGACTAAGTCTCTAAGTTATATTATGGCCTGATTTTCAAAGGTGCTAAGCAATTCCCATTAAAGTCAATGAGAGGTGCAGGTGTGCAACATCTTTGAAAACCAGGCCACTTAATCCTAATTAGTTCTGACAAGTTAAGAATCAGTACAGTATGGGAGAAATGTAAAATTATTATGTAGTTACTCAAAAAGAACAGGAGTACTTGTGGCACCTTAGAGACTAAGTCTCTAAGGTGCCACAAGTACTCCTGTTCTTTTTGCGGATACAGACTAACACGGCTGCGACTCTGAAATATGTAGTTACTGTTATCTGTTCAAATATGCCACTAGCACTAACAGACATTAACCACCTGTTTCCTAAGAAGAGAAAAAGGTGTTCAACAGTGTTCATTGCAAGGCCATGCTAAGCTACTGATTACCAAATCTTCTATCCTGCCTCAACTCTGATTAAGTGTAATGGATATATTTATTCATCCACTGACTAGAGTGATGAATGCTGTTGTCGTCATCCACTTGTGTAGGACATGTAATATTACCATACCACACTTGAAAATGAAATGAAGACTTGCATAAACATAAAGCTGTGAACACATGGGAAAAATTTGCATGCATTAAACTGTGAAGTTAAATTATGATCACAGGGAAATGTTTTTATAAATCCACAGATGAAGTATCCACAATACTGATATAACTGCTTTGTCCTGTAATATTCTGTACACAAAACCAATGTTTGCATTCACAGAAACCAAAATCCACTTATAAAAGTTGGAACTGCTGTTTAAGTCTCATGTTATTCTTTATTGTCTGCTCCTATATAGTATGTTTTGGTGCTAATGGTGAAACTGCTGCTTTTGCCTCATATCGACACAGATGCACAACAACAGCAACTCTAAGTTAACTGCACCTAAAGTGATAGCGTACAAGTCTATCCATCATCATTTTGGGAAGAAGTCTGAAGAAAGATCTTACAAGCTCAGAATGTAGAGCTTAATCATGCAACTTTTAACTTCCTAATGTACTAACCCAGGATGCCAGTAAACTTGAAAGAACAATCTAATAGGAGGGCTAACATATTTAGAAGTGGTCACTTATTCTGGGTCTTCCATTTTTGGGTGCTCCGTTTGAGACACTTGGCCTGACTTTCAGCAGTATTGGGCACCTGCAGTTTGCCTTGACATCAGTTGGAGTTAGGGTACTCAATACCCAGGAAAAATCAAACCCCAAGAGTATGTCTAAACTGCAGCTGGGAGGTATGATTCCCAGCATGGATAGACAGACTCACTCTAACTCTGCTTGAGCTAGCATGCTAAAAATAATTGTGTGCACATTGTTGAGGAAATGATATAAAAGACATTCACATCTCAAGAATAGGGCATGGGTTCTCAAACTGGGGGTCAGGACCCCACAGGGGGTTGCAAGGTTATTACATTGGGGGGGGGGGTCCACGAGCTGTCAACCTCCATCCCAAATCCCGCTTTGCCTCCAGCATTTATAATGATGTTAAATATATAAAAAAGTGTTTTTAATTTATAAGGGGAGGGTCAGAGATTTGCTATGTGAAAGGGGTCACCAGTAAAAAAGTTTCAGAGCCACTGGAATAGGGTCAAATAGAATACACTTCAGAAGTCATCTAATGCATGGGAAATGACTGCCTAGGAATGAATACTGCGGAAAGGGATCTGGGGGTCATAGTGGATCACAAGCTCAATATGAGTCAACACTGTAATTGTTGCAAAAAAAGCAAACATTATTCTGGGATGTATTAGCAGGAGTATTGTAAGCAAGACACAAGAAATAATTCTTCTGCTCTACTCTGTGCTGATTAGGCCTCAACTGGAGTATTGTGTCCAGTTCTGGGCACCACATTTCAGGAAAGATGTGGACAAACTGGAGCAAGTCCAGAGAAGAGCAATCAAAATGATTAAAGATCTAGAAAACATGACCTATGAGGGAAGTTTGAAAAAAACTGGGTTTGTTTAGTCTGGAAAAGAGAAGATTGAGAGGGGACATAACAGTTTTCAAGTACATAAAAGGTTGTTACAAGGAGGAGGGAGAAAAATTATTGTTCTTAACCTCTGAGGATAGGACAAGAAGCAATGGGCTTAAATTGCAACAAGGGCGGTTTAGGTTGGACATTAGGAAAAACTTCCTGTCAGAGTGGTTAAGCACTGGAATAAATTGCCGTGGGAGGTTGTGGAATCTCCATCATTGGGGATTTTTAAGAGCAGGTTGGACAAACACCTGTCAGGGATGGTCTAGATAATACGTAGTCCTGCCTTGAGGGCAGGGGACTGGACTAGATGACCTCTTGAGGTCCCTTCCAGTTCTATGATTCTATGTCTTCCAATGTATGTCATTATGAGATGTATGAATAGAAAGGTGGTAGGTAAGACACAAGAAGTAATTGTTCCACTCTAGTCAGCACTGGTGAGACCTCAGCTGGAATACTGTGTCCAGTTTTGACCACCATATTTTAAGAAAATGTGAACAAATTGAAAGAAGCCCAGAAGAGAACAACAAAAATAAGATTTAGAAAACATAACCTTTGAAGAAAGGTTGAAAGAATTGGGCATGTTTAGTCTAAAGAAGAGAAGGGACATGATAAGTTTTCAAATATGTAAAAGGTCGTTATAAAAAGGATGGTGCTCAATTGTTCTCCATGTCCACTGAAGTAATCAGCCGAGTTTGCCACAAGGGAGACTTAAATTAGATACTAGAAAGAGTTTTCTAACTATAAGGATAGTTAAGCACTGGAGTAGGTTACCTACAGACTGGGAGATTGTGGAATCCCTGGATGTGGAAGTTTTTAAGAATAGGTCAGACAAATGCCTGTCAGGGATGGTCTAGGTATACTTGGTCTTGTCTCAGAGAGGGGGATGGACTAGATGACCTCTTAATGTCTGTTCTAGCCATACATTTCTGTGATTCTATGACTCAAGAAAGATGTTCAAACACAACCATGATACAGTATTAACCTGTATGCACAGGAAATCTGTGCACAACAGCAACACTTTATATTTAGCATCAAGGCCAAACTAGAATTTAAAAAGCACGATTATTTTTACAATACATTGTCAAGCAACTATTCCATTGCTGTACTTATGCAATAGAGAGTCAGACAGGCATTTTGTATGAAGGGTGGCTTGTGTTTAAAGCACTAGAATGGGACTCAGAAGAGCAGGGTCAATTCCAGCTGTGCTGCAGACTTTTGAGGGGGCGAGGGGATCATGGGCAAGTCACTAGATCTGAATGTGCCTTGGTTCTCCACCTGTAAAGTGAGGATAATAATACTTGCTGTATCTGTCCCTTCAGGGCAGGGACAGTCTCTTACTGTGTATATGTGCAGCCATACAATACTGGTGCCCCAATTTGGTCAGGCCCTTTTGGCACTATTGTAATACAAATATTAATATTAGAAAGTAAAACTAATTAATGTGTGAGTTTTAGAAGTATGACAAGTTGACTAGCTGGCACACAAACTTCTTAACAGTTGGCTCTAGCTTTACAATTCATTCCTACTGGATGCCTACTGTATTTGAGGTAAAGAAACTGAATGTTCATGACCACCAGGCTAATAAAATCAGCAGTTCAGCTCCTAAACAGTCCTTTAAACTTGATTTTCTTGTATAATAGTGAGTTTGTTGTGAATGAAACTCATGAGCACTGGCTAGCAAAACACTTTTTACTGTGTGAATTTCTGTTTTTCGTTATGGAGACTCCAATCATGGCTCCATAATTACGACTGTGATGAACTCTGCACTTAAAGAAGGGATTCAGCTTCTGTGATATGGATTGGAAAATATAGCATATCTTCTTGCAAATTGAAGCACTTGCTCTCCGGGTACAGAATATATTTTTTGAGAATTTACAAGTAAATCTGTTAATACTGTAAAACAAATATCCAGAATTTTTTATATTAAGTGGGCTCATCTGTTTGGCAGAAGCATTGTTATATCCCCTTTCTTCTTTCACATGATACTACACACACACACACGCGCGCGCACATTCAAGTTTCCTCATTTTAGTTTACTTATGAATGTCCTTCAGAAAAGACAACAACAACCTGCATATTTTCCTTCTTAAACCATCAAGATCTCTCTAGAAAAAAATATCCACTTATTTTGGGCCACTCGATTGCTAGTTAAGAAGATGCTTTTCCAAGAATATTTCTTGTGCAGAATTCTTACTTCATACTAGTTTGTCACTGTCCATTAAAAATCTAATAAGCATTAGTGCTTTTTATCCCTTGTTCTCCCTTCTTCTGCAATTTCTTACCTAAAGTTCTTGCCACTCTTCTTTTAACATCTCAACGAGTTCATCAGTATCTCAATATGTTTTCACCTAATACCTCACTACAACTTTCTAAAATGTGCTGATGGTTACTATTAACCCACTCAATCCTTAATGTTTTGAAAGTTGATCATGAACTGGCTTTGAAGGCTTCAGCATTTAAAGCCAGTTCATGATCATTTGCCAAAGGACTTGTCAAGACCTTCTCTCTCTCTCTCAGTTCCTACTTCATCTAGCTCCTTACTCTTTATCTTCACTGCTTTAATTGTATTCAGTCTGTTTCTAGACCTCATTTTCTTCCTATTTTAAACAGCTCATTGCTGTATAATGAGTATTTCATCTCTCATCTCTAGAGCCCAGCAAATCTGCAGATATCCATGGACTGTATTTGCAGATCTCGGATCGAATGCAGATACAAATTTTGAATCCGTGAAGGGCTCTACTCATCTCTTTGCATTTATTACATCCACTAGGTTTTGTTTCTTGATCTGTTTAGCTTCTCATCCTTTGAGCTGCTTTGGTATTATTAAATTCATTGGCTAATTTAAACTGTCCAGCTAATCCTGACAAGGGGATCAGATGTTTCAAAAATCCACTATATAAGAAGACTCATCTGAGAAAAGCTAAATGAGCATTTTTAAATAACCATTTTTCTTAACACATAACTTCAATAAACTAGAATATTGCAGATCAAGTAATGCATAGACTAACAAGAGCTATAGCAATTGCAGCAGGAATCATATTAATAGCATACTTTGTGTGTTCCAGGAGACTCACATTTCTGTTTTTTTTTTTTTTTTCATTTCTGATAGCACTGAACTTTCAGGTTTTCAATGATATTCCTGTCATTTATAGCTGCTAAATTTACTGAATAAAAATCTGGAGCAAATAACCGATGACATTTAAAATTCAGGAAAGTCAGGAAGTCAAGTAATCTGGCCCTGCACTGACTCCTCTAAATTCCAGACAAGTCACAAAAAGGAGGCGGATGCGGGATCGAACAAAGGCACCTCGGGCCCGATGGTCCTCGAGGGTCCGGAGCTCCTCCTGCTTCTCCCGGCACACTCCGCAGAGGGATGGATCACCTGGGCTCGCGGCCAGATGCCTGTCCAGTTCTAAGACCTCCCGTTCCAACTGCCCTATCGCCGCATCCCTCTATCGGCTGGCGACCCGGGTGTAGTCACGGCAGAAGAGCCGGGCGCGCATCTTCCCCAGGTCCCACCACCACTGCACCGAGGGACAGGCACGCCAGAACTCCCGGAAGGACGCCACGAAGCCCACATCCTCCAACAAGCTATTATTAAAGTGCCAATAGGCTGGCCCTCGGCCTCTCCGCGCAGAGAGAGGCCGTCACGGTGGCTAGATGGTGACCTGAATAAGGGGCTGGCCGGATGTTGGAGGAGTGGGCCCGGGAAAGATGGAAGAGTGACATATAGATGCAGTCCAACCGGGAGTGACACGACCGATGGACCTCCACCCGGACAAAAGTGAACGTTGAAACGTCATCCGGGTGGTGGTCGCGCCAGACGTCCACCAGGGAGTGATGTTCGACGATCTCCCTGAGGACGTCCGCGGCGGCCGGGTGCTGCTCGGTCCCCGAGCGGTCCCGTTCCTCGAGAGTGGCATTAAAGTCCCCGCCCAGGACCAGGCACTCACGAGGATCCAAGGTGCCGAGGAAGGTGGACGCCTGCTGATAAAAACGCAACCTCTCCGGGCCCGATGTCGGGGCATAAACGTTGACGAGATTGACCACAAGCCCCTCCATGCTGAGCCGGAGGTGCAGCAGGCGGCCTGGCACAGCCTCGGCGACCCCCAGCACCTCAGGCCGTAGGTCGGGGGAGAACAGGGTCGCCACTCCAGCCGTATGAACTGTGAGGTGGCTAAAGTAGACCCTGTCTCCCCACTCCAGCCGCCAGCTAGTTTCAGCGGGTGGATCCTTATGGGTCTCCTGCAGGAAAATCACAGAGTACCCCCCCTCCCGAAGGAAGGAGAGCACCTGGCTCCTGCGGAGACCCATCCTACAGCCCCGGGTGTTTAATGTTGCAAAGATGATCGGTGCCATAAGGAGGGCTAGGGGGGGATCCTCGCCGGCAGAGACGCTCACGGCCTCCGTCGGGCTGTGCAACAATCTGTGACCTACCCCGTGGGCGATTAAGGAGTCACAGAAGAGGCGGACCCGTTGGTAGGCCGCAGCAGCCTGCCTCCCAGTCCTCTTACCCTCCCCTCTGAGGGCCCTCGCGGCCCGGAGGATCTGATGAAAATCCCCCCCATCGCTGGAGTGCAAGCTGTACCTTGTTGCAGGAGCCACGGATGTCCTCAAGGAACTCCCATAGCTCCTCTCTCAGCGTATGGGGGGGGGGGGTTACTGATCTATGGCTTTCCCCCAGCGGGGCCCGTCACAACTCCATCACCCACCGAGACGGGCAAGCAGAGGGCAGACCCTCGACGTGGCGTCCGATGGGCCGACGCCATGTGGCCCGCCTCAGATCCTGGCTCAATGGGGGCGGCAGAGGGAAAATAGCAGCCCCTGGTGGGTCGGGACAGAGAAAAACAAAGGCCGCTCCTTGGCGGTCATCCTCTGGGATATGGAAAGAGACAGCCCCAGGGGCGGCAAAAGCATCACGGGAAGTGGAGGGGACAAGGACGGGGTCGGTGTCAGGAGCAGGGCTGGAATCAGGAATAGGGACAGGGGAAGGGGCAATATTGGGATCGGGGGTCCCAGCAGCCAGGCCACTGGGTCGAAGGGGGTGTGACACCCCGCAAATGGGCTCAGGGATTTGCAGGGAGGGAGGTGGGGCCTCGGCAATGCCGGGCTCATGCTCCAAGGCAGATGGTAAGGCCACGGCATCCGTAGGTGGAGAATCAACAATGGGGCCCCCACCCGTAAAGGAGGTCGGCTGCCCCTCAGCCACGAGGGAGTCCCCTGGGGACTCAGGTCCCAGCTGCGTGGCACTGGCCGTCGCCTCAAGAGGCTCGGCGGCCGCTAGCAGGGTGCCATCTGCGGCCTGGTTGGTGGAAGAGTCCAGCGGCTCCTTGGAGGCGGGAGCGGAGGCAGTGGCTAAGGGGATGGAACACGGGGAAAGGGGGGGCCAAGGCGAGGTCACTCACATCGAGGCCCGCTGGCAGAGGGTCGTCCTCCCCCTGGGTAACCGGGGTCAGACCCAGGGCCTCAATCTCCTCATAAATGGAGGGGAGATCACCTTCCACCACCCCAGGGCTCTCCCCGCCAGCACCCGAAGCGACGCTCGCCTTGATGCTTGCAGGGGCTTCAGATTGTAAGGGGGTGAGAGGGGCCCCATCAGGGGCTTCCATAGGAAGGGACTCCGGAGGAGGGGCGATATTACCTTCCAGTGCTGCCATGGCATCCCCAACCGGCACCACTGAATGGGAATCGGCAGGGGGCAAAGCAGAAGGCTCGGCATCTGTGCCCCCCTTCCTGGTCTTCCGGGGGGCTACCGCATCAGAAAGGAGAAGCGGAGCTCAAGCCTTCCGCTTGCCCCGCTTCCCCTGTACTAAGGACCAGCCCTCCATGGCATCATCCGGGGGCTGGCTAACAGGGGTCGGGTCAGGGAGCAAGAGCGAAGGCTCAGGGACTCGGGGAGGCAATGGTGGGGCAGCATGTAGCAGGGAGGATTCTCCCTGGGCATGTCCTTTTCTATGCCCGGCCGTATCCCTACCTCACCCTCCTCCACAGGCCCCGCCAGATCGCAGGCAGCAGAGGCGGGGCCCTCCCGCTCGTCTGGGCACACTGGGGGAGATACCCCTTGGGCCCGAGTGGGAATGTTGGTGGGCCGGAAAGGAGGAGGGACGGCTTCGGGCGCCGGGCAGCCGGCGATGATAGGGCCGGCGCCCTGCCGGGGCTCGGGGGTCCTGGATGCTCCTCCATGCCGGGCCAAGGGGCAGTCCCTCCGAACGTGTCCCATCACCCGGCAGAGGTAGCACCAGTCTTCCCCCATCAAATAATGCACCCGGTAGTGGGCTCCTTGGTAGGGGACCAAGGACCCCACGAGCGCCTCATCCGTCACGTGCCACCAGTGGCAGTTGTAACTCTACCTGCCCATGGAACAAGAGGACATGACGGAGGGCGGGGTCGTTGCAGCCCAATGGGAGAGGGCTAACCATGGAGATCGGCCTCCCCAGGGTAGAGAGGGCGGGTAACAGGGCAGCATTAGGAAGGAAGGGAGGGACAGAAGTCAGGACCAGTCAGGCGCCCAGGTCTTCTAGCGGCTCCAGGGGGACAAACACCACCAGGCCCTTCTGCTGGGCGGCGGCCTCCGATGTTAGGAAGAAGACAACCTTTCCGTACATTTTGGAGGCCGCCACAATGGCCGTGGGCCCCACCACCTTCGCCAACGCCCGCACGTAGGTCTCCACGTGGGGCGAGGCAGGTACCAGGAGGCAATGGACGCCGTGCTTCCTGGTCAAGGTGGGGAAGGGGCCTCAGCCGCTATAGATGGTAGCAGAGGCGGTGGTCGGTTGAGATGATGATGCAGCAGCAGGCAGGGGTTGGGGGGGAGTCGCCGCCACCTGGGCGTATGCCCTGGGGGCCGGGGGAGGGACACCCACAGAGCTGGTGGAGGGAACAGCAGGGAGGGATACCATGGCTAGTGGTGGGGCCACGGCACTGGGGGCAGCCCCCACCATGGAGGACCTGGCCTTTTTGGCGAGGCCTTTACCTTTCTTTGTGCCCTGGCCCTTCTTGCCGGCTGGGGGGGCTCCCCTAGAGTCGGAGGGGGCAAGGGACATAGCAGCAGCAGAGGTCACCTCGTTACCTGCTGCTGCCGGTGCTCCAGCAGGGGCGTTAGCAGGTAGCACGGCAGCGGTGGTTGAGGCAGAGGGACGATGGTGGGGTGGGTGGAGGAGGGGCAGCAGGGTCTGCCCAAGGGGTCCCACTCGCCTGGTCCCCTGCCATAATGAGGACGGGGGCAGAACAAACACCGGAGGGGGGCAGGGAGAGGGGAAAGCAGGTCGACCACTCCTCCCCCCTAGGCTGCAGGCAGGGGAGGAGGGCACCAAAAAGGGGTGGACTAGATGGGGGGGGGAGGGGACTATCAAGGGCGAGGGGTCAGTCACCGACTCGGGGAGGGTTTCCGGCTCCTCTAGCTGCACCAAGGAAGGGGGGATATAACAGCATTCGGGGGTGCAGTGAGACAGGTTCAAACTAAAATGGGGAGGGGCACAAGCGCATGGGAGGGGACATGGGTGCATGAGGGGAACAATCAGGCTGGGAATGGGGCAGAGGAACCACGGGGCTAGCTTCAGAGGCTGGGGCAGGTCAAACAGACAAAGGCTGCAGAGGGAAAGGGTGGGGCAAACAAACTGGAGCTAGTGAGGAGCTGGGGCAAGGGAGAGGGGCAAAAGGGTAGATAGCAGGGGCAATGCTGGGGACTTGCTGCAGGGGGAAGGGGGTTAGTCCAAATGGAATGGGGGGGGGGGGGGAAGACATGTACCCATGTGCGCTTGCAACAAAAAGGAAAGGCAGTTTTGGGCCTGATTCAGCAGCCAACCTATGGTGGCAACAGGGCGTGGCAATCCTAAGTGAGCAGCAGCAACCAAGGGTGGCAGGGTCTAGCAGCCAGGCAACAAGCAAGCAGGTAGCAGAGAAGGGGGGGGCGGGGGGTCTGGCCCAGCCAAGGGAGTAGCTGGAGCAGTAACAGCAGTAGCAGTTGTAGGGAGAGCCCAGGAGGGCCTAGAAGCAGGAGGAGCAGCCCCCTACCTCCCTCCCTCCAGGCCAGAGGGCTACAGGAGAGTGATTGATGGGAGAGATCTATTAGTCCCAGGTCAAGCAGGTTTTCTTTTCCTTAAGTAAGCAAAGCAGGGGCTGCATTAGAATAATCAGGAACCTGCTAAAACCAATTCAGGCAGGTAGGCTAATTAGGACACCTAGAGCCAATTAAGAAGAAGCTGCTAGAATCAATTAAGGCAGGCTAATCAGGGCACCTGGGTTTTAAAAAGGAGCTCACTTCAGTTTGTAGTGTGAGAGAGTGAGGAACTGGGAGCAAGAGGTGCAAGGAGCTGAGAGTGAAAGGGTGTACTGCTGGAGGACTGAGGAGCACAAGTGTCATCAGACACCAGGAGGAAGGTCCTGTGGTGAGAATAAGGAAGGTGTTTGGAGGAGGCCATGGGGAAGTAGCCCAGGGAGTTGTAGCTGTCATGCAGCTGTTACAGGAGGCACTATAGATAGCTGCAGTCCACAGGGCCCTGGGCTGGAACTCGGAGCAGAGGGTGGGCCTGGGTTCCCCCCAAACCTCTCAATTGACCTGGACTGTGGGTTCTTCCAGAGGGGAAGGTCTCTAGCTTGTTCCCCAACCCACATGGTGAATCTCTGAGGCAAGAAAATCTGCCAATAAGCACAGGACCCACCACGATGGAGGAGGAACTTTGTTACAATATTGTAACACTCATTTGCTCTCCTTTGTTACTCTGTTTTTCATAAAATCTGAGTGCCCAAAAAAAGGAGATATTTCTGAATGTATTTAGCGTGTGCTCTATAGAAACACTGGAACTATATTTTTCAGGGAATTATCAAGGACATATGGTCAATTTCCACATCGAGGGGCTATATTTTAAAAGGTATTTAGTAGGGCTGTCAAGTGATTAAAAAAGTGAATTGTGATCAATTGCACTGTTAAACAATAGAATACTGTACCATTTATTTAAATATTTTTGGATGTTTTCTACACTTTCAAATATGATTTCAATTACAACAGAATACAAACTGTACAGTGCTCACTTTATTTTTGGTTACAAGTATTTGCATGGTAAAAACTAAATTATGTATTTCAATTCACTTAACACGTACTGTAGAGCAATCTCAATATAATAAAGTTGAATTTACAAATGTAGAATTCTGTACAAAAAGTGCATCCAAAAATAAAAATGTAAAATGTTAAGAGCCTGCAAGTCCACTCAGTCCTCCTACTTATTCAGCCAATTGCTGAGACAAACAAGTTTGTTTACATTTGCAGGAGATAATGCTGCCTGCTTCTTGTTTACAATGTCACCTGAAAGTGAGAACAGGCGTTCTCATGGCACAGTTGTAGTCAGCATTGCAAGATATTTACGTACCAGATATGCTAAAGATTCACATGTCCCTTCATGCTTCAACTACCATTCCAGAAGGCATGCGTCCATGCTGATGATGGTTAGATAACAATCCAGAGCAGACTGATGCATGTTCATTTTCATTATCCGAGTCAGATGCTACCAGCAGAAGGTTGATTTTATTTTTTGGTGGTGTGGGTTCTGTAGTTTCCCCATTGGACTGTTACTCTTTTAGAGGGTGACTAGATAGCAACTGAAGAAGTGGGACAAGGGTGGGGAGTAATAGGTGCCCATATAAGAAAAAGTCCCCAAAAATGGGACTGTCCCTATAAAAATGGGACATCTGGTCACCCTATTCTTTTAAGACTTCTGAAAGCATGCTCCACACCTCATCCCTTTCAGATTTTGGAAGGCACTTCAGATTCTTAAATCTTGGGTCTAGTGCCATAGGTATCTTTAGAAATCTCACATTGGTACCCTCTTTGCATTTTGTCAAATCTGCAGCAAAAGTGTTCTTAAAATGAATAATATGTGCTGGGTCATCATCCAAGACTGCTATAATATCAAATATATGGCAGAATGTGGGTAAAACAGAGCAGGGAACATACAATTCTCCCACAAGGAGTTCAGTCACAAATTTAATTAATGCATTTTTTTTTAAATGAGCGTCAGCATGGAGGCACATCCTCTGGAATGGTGGCCGAAGCATAAAGGGGCATATAAATGTTTAGCATATCTGGCACATAAGTATCTTGCGATGCAGGCTACAAAAGTGTTGCGTGAAGGCCTGTTCTCACTTTCTGGTGACACTGTAAATAAGAGGGCAGCATTATCTCCTGTAAATGTAAAACTTTTTTCCCCCTCTTAGTCCTACTTCTTGTTCAGCCAATAGCTGAATGGACTTCTAGGCTCTGAAGTTTTACATTGTTTTGTTTGAGTGCAGTTATGTAAATACACAACCTACATTTGTGAGTTGCACTTTCACAACAATGAGATTCTCATACAAATACTGTAGTGCATTAATTGAAAAATACTCTTTATCATTTTTAGTGCAAATATTTGTAATCAAAAATATATACACTGATTTCAAATACATACAATATATATGAAAATGCAGAAAAACATCCAAAAATATAATTTTCAGTTGGTATTCTATTGTTTAACAGTAGAATTAAAATCACAATTAATTGTTTTAATCGTGATTACTTTTTTGGAGTTAAACTGGGATTAATCGATGCCCTAGTATTTAGGTACCTAAACAGGTCTTTAAAAATCTGATTCTAGGTCCCTAAAATGAATCCAATTCATTGCAACTAGCATTGTAGTGGCTCTTCTGTGGACTATATTAATTGGGGTTCTCTGTACCTGCTGAACAAGTGATGTTATAATGAAAACTAGTACATTTTTGGTATTCTCAGCAGAGGTCAAGGACTAAATGGGGATGGAGACTAAACTATCCTTAGAGGTATTTCCTCAAAGTTAGAGTTGAGGCACACTGATTGAAAAGAGTAGAAAATCTTGCTCTCCCCTTTCCTATTCTGTACCAATTCCATTGATAGAGAAAGGACTTCAATCTCCAAGAGTGTTAATCTGGCATCTCTTACAAGCTCTGTAGTGACAAAAGAATTAAGTTGCTGTCTAATGCATGTTCACACAGACGAGCAGGAAAGAGGTTCCACTTTCTCAGAGATAAGCAGTCATGGCATTCCGAAATAAGTTAACCATAGTTCAAGAAAAAATGAATAAATTGTCCCAGAAGCAGTAATAAAGACCTCTAAACATAGTCCTCCACCTAGAAAACTGTTGAATAAAGCATGAGCACTGCACATATCTAGTCACAGGACTACAAAGGCGTAAGAAATTAATAAGCTTTGCCAGCAGTATCAGCAGCAGTTACACAGACCTCTCAGCCTGGTCTTGAAGCCTCCCAGACATTCAAAGATTGGAGCAGTTGCAGGGAATAAAATAAAGAGCTCAGCTCCCCTTCCTCTAGTAAAAGCAGAGTTAGAGAGCACCCTCTCCTTCCTGTTCGTGTGGTGAGAGCTTCAGCCACTGAGCAGTTGAATACAAATGTTTGTCAGCTATATGCAAATAAAAGGAACTTGACAGACAAACCTGGTATGCTAACAGTCACTGTACTACAGCTGGTAAGAGTTCTTATTATGCACTGAAACCACCATCACACACACACACACACAGTCAGTGGAACACCAGAGACCAGTATGCAGCTGTCACAAGATTACTAGCTGGTGGGCAGCATGGTGCACATGACGACATCATTGAGTAACTGTTCACAAAAAAGTCTTCCATATTATCCTCTCCTCCTTCTCTGCTCAAAGTGTCTCTCACTACTGGTCACACTGTCACTCATGGAGCATACTTATGGCAGTAAATATTATTCATTCTAAGAAGAACAGAAGAATGGCCTTGCATTTAAAGCACTGGGCTGGAACTAAAATCTGGATTTCTTTTTCTACCACAGACATTGGGCAAGTTCCAATCTGTGCCTCAGTTCCCCATCTGTAACATGGAAAACATACTTCCTTTGTCTAGTCTATTTAGATAAGCTCTTTGTGGCACAGACTGACTTACTATGTGTATTTACAGCACCTAGTACAATGGGACTACTATCTCAAGTAAGGTTGGTAGGTGCTACAGTAATGCAAACAATAAAATGTACCTCACTGTGCCTCCTGTGAGGAAGAAAATTAGCCTATTGGTAATTAGAGCATCAGTTGTGCTAAACACCAGCTCATAGTTCATAATGGATGGTGGGATGCTGCCCTGGTGTTCATCTCTCAAGACAATACAGGCACACCGATAACTGCAATGCAGTTGGCCCTTGACAATTTCCCAAACAGCACAGCACAGATCAGTACTAACCCCTAGTGGCATTCAAATCCTAGTTCTCTACTCAAAACTGGCACTACACTAGAAATTCAAAAAGCAGACCAGGCCACTTTCACTACAACTGTGGAAAATACAATCTCCCACATTGGGGGAATGTGGAAAACTTTGACCATTTTACTGAACTGCTAATCACCACCACCAAGGATAACATCCCTTAGGGACACAGGTCATTGTATGTACTGCAGAGACCCAAGAGCTCCTGCACAAATATGACGACTGTAGAGATCCAGAAATTGGACAGGCTCTCCTGGCATCACGGTTGGAAATGGTGGCTTGAATGTGTAGAAAGTCTAAACTTCACACGCTCAAGCAGATGCACCTGGAACCTAAGACACCTGGGGCCTACAAATCCCGCACATGCCACTAGGCCACACATGAAAGCTAATGCCATCATTGCTAAACATCTGTGGACATCAAAACAGCCAATGGACAATCAATATCACAGACAAGTCTGGCATCAACTCCAGCAGGTGACATCCACATGCACTCCATCATCCCCATGGTCTGGACCATTCACAAGTAAAGTGATTTGTCACTGCAATGGTTACATCAAACTGGGAAAAGGCTGCATCTATCCCAAGTTCTCATATATTCTGGGTCCACTGGCATGGAACTGGATGATGCAGTTTTTCCACCAGCATCCTGAAGACTGATAAAAACATTTATATCTGTGTGTAGAGAGAAGCCAAGCTCATTGCACTCCTAAAGTCTGGAAAACCTGTAGATGACCCTTCTAGTTATAGGTGAATCTCCCTCTTTAGCACCACTTTTAAGATGGAGATTACGATTCTGATTACGATTCCAAAAATCAGTCCTGTTGTGGAAGCCAGCCTACACAAGGAGCAAGCTGGTTTCCAACTGCACAGAAGTTGCTGTGACCAGGTCCTGGCTCTCACTACAAACATCTCGGCCAGATTCCACTGAAAACTTATGACTGGTACTGCTTTCATTGATCTGTCAGTGACATACAACCCAGTCTGGCCAGTTTCAGTAGCAGTCCATCCTTTCAAACTTATCCAATGCATGCAGATTCTCCAGCTGCAGAATCTCATGCCTAGTAGCTGAAGGATGTACGTATACCTCAGAGATCAAACCAGCAAGCCACACACTGAGTAATGTGCTACAACAAGACTCTGTACTCTCTTCCACACTTTTCAATGTCTGCACAAGTGGTATACCTGAAGCGATAGTGCAGAAGTTTGCATATGCTGATGATTTGGCGCTCACACATGAGGCCTATAGTTTTAAAGAACTTGAAGTGACCCTTACATCTGACCTTAAGATCTTGGTGGAGTGCTTGCAAAAAATGGAAGTTGAGACCAAATCCAAGCAAATCATTAGTCTCTTCTTTCCACCTTAAGAACAGAATTGCACAAACACTCTAATTGTCGAGTTTTGTAGTGAAACTGTGCAGTATGCCCAAAGTCAACATCTCAGTGTCATTCTTGACCACACACTGGCCACCTCAAGAAAGTAGCCTCCAAAGTGAAAACTTGCATCAAAGTTATCCAAAAGTTGCCCAGCTTGTTCCTGCTAATCAACTGCCCCACTATTACAAACATTAGCATTTACCCTGGTGTACTCAGTTTGCACAGTGCTGTGTACTGGTGTGGACAGGAAGCTGCCATACCCAACTGGTGGCTAGATATCTGAATTAGACCATGTGAATCATCACAGGAACTTTAAAATCAGCACCGCTACTGTGGCTTTCTGTATTAGCAAGCATCAAACCTCCAGCTATCCGTCAACCTATAGCCACAGCAGGAGAACATAAACATGCCAATGACTACCTGAACTTTCCATCTGGCAGGTTTTGGACAATATATCCCAACTATTCCTCAAATTGCTAAAACCTCTATGGACCACATACAGCCACCTTGTGTCTCTGGAGCCGGCCAGGCAATGGCCAAGTGCCTGGAACTCACCCACTATTCCAAACAAGCACGTTATTACTGACCCAACCAGCTGCCCCTCCTGGTTTCAACCAGCCAGGCAGACTTGGGATCGCACTGAACTGCATCCAAACAAGCCATGGACAACCCAGTTGATGGACAAGTGGGGAAAAAAAAAAAAAATGAGAACACCCAACCCGTCGCACACATCATAATGCAGTACTGCAAATATGGATTCAAAGGTGAAATGGATGGTATCCCCAGCACCAGAGGAGACCTTGAAATGGTCTATGGACTTACAACTGAATCTCTAGACTGTTGCTCTGCAGATGCCATATGCGTACGAGAGAGATCAATGGCAGGCAATTTAAATAAAGCAAGTGACTTCATAAGGTATATATCTTTCTTGAGCTATAATACAATAGCACTGCTGGCTAGCAGATAACACAGGTATCTTGAAAATAACCTGGTCATCTGTGTGGCTGCAGGCTCTCCAGAATTTTTGAGCTCTGAGGCACTAAACAAGTCCAAGACCTCCAAATGGTTCCAAAAGGACTTTTCACCACATGCACTGAAGCTGTTGAACTGCTTCTCTTTCTTATGCTGTTGCTACCATCAAAAGACATCATGAATACTGGTGTGTGGTCTGACCCTCTCTTTTCATAGGACAAGGAGGAGCTTTCATAGAGGACTTCAGTCCAACCTGCCACATAAGACTCAAGAGGCATTTACTGCTACCTTATTCTACTGCCTCCCACTCCCCAATCCCTTCCAGCATCACCACATCCATGTACAGTGAGCCTCCATAACAGCACCAAAGCCTGAGGATTCTCTTTCTGCAGTGCTCTGGCAGGGGGCCAGCGCAACTTCCCTCTCCCTATAGCCTACAGTGGAACCAGCATCTCTTCTTTCCCTCAGACACTCTCTGTCTTTCGATTTGGGTCTGTACACCTCCCAGATAATTTTAAAAGACAACACTGTGTGCAGAAATACAAGGATGCAAACTTCCTTTGAATGAAGGACCTGGCCCTACAAACCTTTACTCATGCAAGTAATCCTTTCTCAAGTAGTCTCATAGAAGTAAGTGGGGCTATTCACCTGAGTAAGGACTACTTGCGTGCATGCAATAAGGATTGGGCCTTTGAATGGTGGGATTATTTTACACACCGGCTTATTGGAGGCAGAATATTTATTTCAGTATATAACCTTTTCATAACTCATTCAATGTTAAGCAACAGACAATCAAGTGCCTTAACTTTCCAACAGACTGAACCTAATGTGTCTACAAACCAAAGAGAAGGAGTTGACCACAAGAACAGCTTTTGATAGTAAGTACAAAAGGTCATTGTATAGATCAGAAGAAAATAAGGCAGGCACTCCAAAACAGGTTCTGCTTTCTTGTTATCCCAGCAGCTAGTCTCAAGTTAAATACTGTAATCATGCCAGTCATTAGTTACTGCTCAGCCTCCTGTCTCCAGCCCGGAAATTAGTCTGCTCGGAGCCCAGATAGCTGAATAAGCAGTCACGTTTTATCATATAACTGAGTCTGGGAGGCCAATCTGAAGGAAAGCTACATGTGTTATACATTAGGGGGAAAATACCTAATTTAAAAGACCTTAATTTACAGAACAATAAAAACTATGCATTTGAAAATACAGTAATGTAAAAAGTAAACAAGATGAAGTCTTTTAAAATGCTAATGTGATTTACAAGGGAAGTTCATCTAAACTTTAACTATAAAATTTTAGTTTAAAAATTAAGGACTATTGCTAAAAAGCTTGTTTCAGAAGCAAACTACAGAGTTTTGTTTTGTTTATTTTACTGTGGACTATTAACGTGCCTACTACCACCACTGTACATAAGAATCAGGCCTTTTTCATCATGTTGTAAAGCATGATCTTATTTTACTACTAAAGGAAAGAATGTAAATTGCAAATTGCCATTGAAAAGAACAGAAATGCATTATATTTTACAGAGTTCTGTGTATGCTAGTTTACATAAACCACATGAGATTAATGTTTCCCATAATTTTAAAATGACCAAAATATATGTTGGGCATATATTTTTAATGAGCAATACTGTTGCTCATTACTTTATCCTTTAATTTTTTTTAATATAGGAATAGATGGATCAATATTCATATTTCATACATGGAAAACCTTTTTGAAAGACAGCAAACATATCTACTGTTAACACAGGCTGAAATTCAGACAGTCCTCATGTACCACTTAAGTTCTCCAATACCCCCTAAATAATGGTGGCTCAGACTGAGCAAACCAAAAGGGAGAGCTGGATGCCTCTTGCATGCTACAAAGGTGGGCTCATTGCCAAAGCCAGATTTATCAGCCTGAAGGCGAGCATAGAGAGTGAGCTGAGTATGTGACCACTACATCTGTGGACATGTGGATCTTGTGGTCAGAAACATCCATACAAGGGGGCACTAGGAGAATGAACTGCTATCCCAGTCCATAGGCTAAAATATTGGCCACACGGTGGTTGCACTTCTGCCATGCAACCTGCTCACTGAGTTGGGGTTGGATTCTGTCCCCTCCCACCAATCCCTACTGTACCCAGGCTCTGTGCAAGGATTGATGAATTTCACCCATAATGAGAAGACTTACAAACTCTAAATATCTTCCAAGTATTTTTAAAGTTGTGCCTGAAAACATTGTTCTCTCTCCCCCTCCCTTCCTCAAAAAGTGTTCCCCCCCAGTTTAATTTTACTAAGTATATTAATCCATAGATATACATTGTTTAAAATAAGCCTTGAGACCGGATCCACAATTGTTTCCCCCTCCCACCCCCATCTTTAATTATTTCAGAAACTTCTAGCAGGATTGCTTTAAACCACACATCAAAAATATGCTACCACACCTATAACATATTGCCTGTTCAAGTAATGATATTATATTACTGAGTAAGCATGCATTTAGACTGAGCAATTAATGTCAAATTAGGATCATACAGTCAGACCTTTGTTGATATTAAATGAACAAAGGAAAGCATGTAATAGTATAATACTGGTTCGGCTTTCACCATCAGGCTGGAAAAAAGTCTGCATGACTTCTAGAATATATAACAATATAGCAAAATTCTGCTCACAGTTCCTTCCATTGATTTAAATGGAGTTGCTTTGTACTTTTAACAGTGTTACAGAAAACGGAATTTGGACAGAATTACTATGGTTGATATTTTTAAATTAAGCTAATTCTCTTGCTGGTCAGTTATTATATACAGCAGGCTAAACCTCAGGTGATGAGGTCATCCCTATCTGGCATGCCACTCTGTTCCTGTACACTTGGGTGAAGACTTTGAAAGCCACCTAAAAGATTTGGTTGCCTAATTTTGTCCATCCAAATACCTCAGGTGGCTTTGAAAATCTGAATCTAAAGTTCCTAATGCATTGTCAGAAAGCATATTCTGGGACTGACATCTAAAACTCAACAAAACTGTAAATAGATAAGATGGAGCATCTTCCTCTCATAGAACAATCTATAAAAAAAAATCCCAAATCATCCTCAGCCAGATTTTGGCCCATTTACTCCATGAAGGGTCCCACTGAAGTCAACGGGACTATTTTCAGAGTAAGGATAGCAGAATCTGGCCCTCAGAAGAATCATAGACTATTAGGGTTGGAAGGGACCTCAAAAGGTCATCTAGTTCAACCCCCTGCTCAAAGCAGCACCAATCCCCAAATAGATTTTTGCCCCAAATCCCTAAATGGCCCCCTCAAGGATTGAACTCTCAACCCTGAGTTTAGCAGGCCAATGCTCAAACCGCTGAGCTATCCCTCCCCTCAATCTCACACTGGTGAGAATCAGGAGCAATTCCTTTGAAGGCATTGGCATTCTACTGAAACCAGCATAACTGAGATCAGAATCAAGCCTATTATGTTCAAGAGAAACCAAACAATATTCACACACAAACACCTTCCCAAATGCAACAAAAACAATGTTTTATTATTCAGATAACAGCTTCATGTCCCTTGCATATAACCTGAACCATTAGATTTGTATAAGAGTTTTCTCCACTCTGAACTAAAGATGAGATTTTAAAAGCAGCCTCAGGGAGTTAGGTGCTCAGCTCCCATAGGCACCTTTGAAAATCCAATATAAATGAAGTGCACACATTTTATCCAATGAAGATTTCTACATATTTGTATAAATATCAATTCTAATTCCCAGACTGCTGCTTCATATTACTTTCCATGTTAGTCTAAAACAAAATATCAGAATTAGGTCTGGAGTTCACAGTCCCCATGGGATTTACTGGATAAGTAATAGATTAGAATACCAAACACTAATCTAACAGTGGCAACTCTTAAAATCTGATATTCAGATTGACAGCAACAGGCAATTAGACAAAGAGCCAAATTCGTCACTTATGTCACTCTGCTGCTTGTGGCAAAGTATTGTAACCACTAGTAAATTTGACTTTCAATGGGTATACATGGTAGGAATCAGGGCTTGCTTTATATTACTCCCTTGTGTCAGTTTCTTTTCCTGCTACACTTCTACCCATTGAGCATGTAAGTTACACATGCAGTGTATGCCAAATAAGTGCAAGATATATGTAAGTGGTAAAATAGTGTTTTCTCTAATCACATTTGAACATTGTATATTGAACCTGAAACAAATAATTCCCTGGAAGTTGTTCCTCTTTATACCAGGTCTGAATTTAACCCAGTATGAACCTCAAATTTAGGAAGTCTATTTTCCCCATCAATGCATGTACATCTCCCTAGTGCAAATGGAACTAAGCCCTTGTCTCTACAGGAGAGAAAACTCCTAAATTTAGGTGTTTAAAATAACATAGGATGACCCAAGGGTCTTGAGGCACAATGCCACTACTTTAAAAAAGGCAATCTTATTGAGTATTGTAAGGAGAGGGTATAATGCATTCTAGTCATTAGCTTTTCATCTCTGTTGCTCCCTTCTTCATTATGCTTTTTGATGAGAAGTTATTTGCAAACACACTGAAAATAAACTGGGCCAGAGAAAGACAAAGAACATTATTTTTGCCAAGCAAACCAGCATCAATTTTGACTAATGCTGACAGGTTAACGTTAAAGGATGTACAATTCTAGTGATTATTTTGAAAAGCAGTCTTCAAGAATATTTTAAAATTAGAAAGTATGTTGAGGGACATTTCACTTTTGGCTCAATTTAATATTAGTGTTCTTTTTGTTTGCCTGACAAGTCAGAAGTATTTGGCAGTGTTAATGAATAATGTCAGATATATTATTGTTCATCTGAAGGCCTTGTGGTTTAAAAATAAAGAGAATACTCCTAGCTGTTATCTGCAACAAAAACTGAAGTAAACACATTTTGAGAGGAAAATATGTTGTAAACCTGTTTATTGATTGACTGATTCGCATTACTCAAAATTTTTTATATATGGAACTATTGTCTTTCAAGATTAATATGACGATTATAGTTCAAATTCAACTAAAAACCAAATTTTGCTTATGTTTAGTACTAAATACTTTCAACATTGTTGTGAGTGACATGGCTAGGACTGACATCTCTATCCTTGTAATAATAAGCTGATGGCTTCTTTGGTAATAGTAAAATGATAAAACTACTACTAAATTAGGTCCTAATTCAGGAAAGCACTTAAGATGTGCTTTCCTGGTTTAGGACCTAATTAATAACAACTGTCTAAGGCCTAATCATGGCCTTAGACAATTATAATTTATCCATTTTTTCTTATTTTAAATATTTCTTTAAGGCACTCTTACATCAACATAAATAGCTCTATACATTTCCCTTAAACAATTACTGTGTGGAAAACTGGGCCAAATTCTGCTTAGTTACAATTATTGGGTTCCAGTGCAATCAAACAGATCTGCCCTAGTGCACTCAGTGTAACTGGCAGCAGGGTTTGGTCTACTGTCTATGGACTTTACACAAAAGTTAATGAGAAATCTATAAGAACTCAGCTTTTCCTCAATCACAATGAAAGCATTGTGCTTGCTTATCAGATATGCTACAGTCAAAGGAAAGAAACATATTTTGAACAACAAAAGGCTTATTAGAAACTTGATTGCAGATTTGTTTATTCCTTTCTCTCCCTATTTTTCTTACCTCTTTCGCACTGAGGGCCAGTAAATCCATATACGCATGCACAGCGGTTGGGTCCAATACAACGTCCTCCATTCTGGCAACCATTTTCACAGACAGCTGTGTTTGAAAAAAGTTGAAGTTCTGATGTAATATTAATAGTTTATCTTTGTAAATAAATAGACCTCATTGGCATTAGTACAGAGTAGCAGATAGTCAAGGCTAAAAGACAGCTTTCAGTCAAATCTGCTCAAAAACTTTTCAGACTGAAACTTTTCATACTTACTATCAACCTAAGGAGATGTTTTGTTCATTCATAACACAAAAACTATTGGCTATACAAAGATCAAATCGGTTTTACCCATTAATCCCGAACTGGGAATAAGAACTTATTAGGATTAGTTTCCCCAAGTTTTTTTTTTTTTAAAGTAAAATTCCTTAAAATATTTATCAAATCTGAAAAGTGCCATTGTAAAACAGAAAATTATTTTTGATCTTTTTATTGTTTTCTGATGAGCTCTAATGTAAAAGTTCTTCCAATTTACAGTCCTCAATTTACAAGTAAAAATGTTTTTCAAACTGCCCTACAAACTCAATCTGGACCTGAAAACCTTCTTACACATCATCCCTAGTAATAAAGATTTTGCAGGCCAAATTCCACCCTCATTTGCACCTGTTTAAATGTGCTTAATTTTAAGCACCTGCTAGAAAGCTCTGCTGAATGGGGATGGAATTAAGTAGCTGCTTAAAATTAAGTACAGGCTTAAGTGCTTTGCTGAATAATGGCCCTGGCTGTGCAGCACTAACAGGCACAAATAGTAGTAAGAATTTATTTCTGCCATAAAGTTAGCAGACAACGTGAACACACATAAGAATCACAGTTCAATGAAAAGATGCCACTTTTACATATTTTGGTTTTAGAATAGAGCCATATTTTAATGCTTGGAACTCTATCTTTAGCTCAACTCCTGGGCTGCATGGGAAGAGCATAGAAGCTGTGTGGGCAAAGGTGGCTTAAAGTTAACTGGGTTTCCCTGCTTCCGAGGCTGATAAAGTTTATCCTCAGGCAAGACTTTAAGCAGCCTGAAGGCTGTTGTAAATTCCCCTGGTTGCCAATGGTTCCTAGGAGCCCTTCTGGCAGTTGGGGATTGCTAGAGTACAAGTGTCTTCCTGAGCCATCCCCTGTTTTCCCAGCCATACTTCTGTACAGGCAACTGAGGGGAGGCAAAGAGGTGGTACAAGCTGTTACTGCAGTTCCACAGCACTACAGGATCCCTTTACACAAAGAGAGGCCTCAAGTGGCTGGATCAACCAAAGAAGTTTTACTGCACCATGGAATCATTTGTTAGACACCAAGATAAAGTTAGAAAGCGAATCCTTCCAAATTAAACTAGTTACATAACCTCTATATATTCATGCAGTCTTCATATATTAAAAAAATTATGATTTTTCTGAAAAAACTAGTTTCCCAAAAACTAAAGCTACAATAATTAAATTCCATCCTGGGATGTGTCAGTTGGAACCCCACAGGCCTGGGATTCCAACAGGAGCAAGCTTGCCAATATGGGGTACTTATAATGGCAAAGGTATCAGAAACTCCAACTTTACCAGCAAGTATGCAGACAGTGCAACCCCAAAAGTAGGCAGTGCTGGCCAGAAATGAGCATGGCTAGGACACCTGGGAGATCCATTGAGCCATCATATCTCCACGTAGCCTCCAATAGTGAATCACCTAAGGTGTCCTGGTCAGATATTAAAGCTATCTACTTTGATGCAGATCACTAGAAATATCATGTGCCTTCTCCAGTAATAAATCTAGTGGTGGGTTACAATTTGCACACACAAACCATGTACAAATTTGGGTGACTCAAACAATGAACGCCCTATAAATCCATTTTAATCCAATCAATGTCATATATATTCTTGAAACCAATGAAGAATGAACTTCCTAGCAAAATAAGGTGATTCAGTTCAGCTTGGTGTTTCCATAGTAACACCAGCTGTAAGTTTTTAAGTTCTTATCTTTTCTCTTTTCAAAGATCATTCAGTGGACAAGTGACTGGTTCAGAGAAGTAACAGGACTTTGGTTTTGTTCAACTGCATTATTGGTGTTCGTGACAGCCACCTGTTCATACCAGATCTAGTATTAGCAGCATCAGAGAACTAACATGATAACATGTACTCCATGTCTGCCATCATTTACCTTTCAGTTGCAAACGTATCAAGTCCACTGGGACATATCTGTCTTGCCAGGGTGAGGAAAGGCTCACAAATCAATTGGTGACCTCTTAGGATGGTGGAGAGGTTTTCACAAATCCAGATACAAGAACTTTTTTAGATAAGTCAGTAACTGTCTTCTCCTGTGGCTTTACTTTCTATCTTTCTAAAATATTTCACTTCTTTGGAGAGGTTGGTAGTATAAATCTTTTGCTAAAACTTTTAGCTGTAGTGTTATACTTTGATTTTGTGCTCAAAATCAAGGTTTCTTTCCTTGGACTCTCTTCTTGAGTTATCTCCATTTTATAATAAAATATCCAGGGCATAGGTGTTTTTTTTTTTTTTTTTTTAAGCACTTTGATAATAAGCAACTCCAGTTAGTGGCAAATTCAGTGTTGAAAGCTAAACTGAATGACACGTGCAAGGTTGCCCCACAGAATGTTCCCCAGTGCTTTGCCTAGGTTTCTTTATTTCTTTAGGATGCTCTTCCACTTAGATTTTTTTTTCTTGCTATTCAATCTAATTCTTCTTTTTACTTCATTCATTTACTCCTACTTGCATACCTACAGACCACCTTACACAATTCTCCTCTTTTATTGACAGTCTCATCTGTCAAATACTTGTAACCTGTTTATCAGATTCTCTGCTAATTAGTAATCAGTTAGCCACACAAGACATTCAGTCCTTCTAATGTTTCCTCATAAATCAATCTCTTGCCTTTAATAATTTTATTGTTTTCCAAATTAATGTAATATTTTACATCTTTCTGTGGGAGGTGCAAAGGACTCAAGACAGTAGCATAGTTGCAGCCCCATCTGGTCCACATAGTGAGGGACTTCTGTATTACATCCTCAGACATGGCACAATGTCTCTGCATATGTAACCTTATGTATAGAATTGGATTCTTTTGTTCTTCTATACACGCCAAGCTACTCACATGAGCAAGGATTGATCCCTGCGTGTCAAATTTAAGCATGAAACAGAGAAGTTACTTACGTTGTCCACAGTAAGTTCCAATATACCCCTTCTGGCACTGGCACTGGTCGTCTGCACAAGTACCACCATTCATGCATCTGATACTGCACTGTTGTACTACAATAGAACACATACCACACACACATTAGCTTTAATATTAGAACAGCAAAGTCATATACACATAATACATACTTCAATGGAGATACACATTCTTTAAATGGCTATATATGCCTACATTTGTGAGACAAATCATCAAGACATTTAAAATAAAATCTAGGGAAAATAACTCCTCCAATAATATATGGCACAACTTTCAACTCCTACATATCTATAAGGATTTTGAAACCAACTTTTTATGCAAAAATTCAGAATTAGAAAATTGTATTACATCTATGCGTGTTTGTCATATCATTCAGAGAGCAATGCCTATTGACGGAACTAAAGCAGTAAGTATAAATTACATATTTGTATATAGTGATGACTTTTTTTTAAAAAAGGTATTTGTTCTATACATTAAAGTATTTTTGAAAAATGGATGCTTATTGTAGATCAATTTAAGAGAGCTCTTTAACAGCAATGCAAATATTTTAAGTCCTTACTAGATTTTGATCCACAGGTAGGTGATATTTGTCCACTGGAGCAAGTGCACATATTAGGACGGGAACAAAATCCATCACCACAACTATTTCTACAAATTGCTGAGGAAGAAAGCATTTAAGACAGTGAATAGCAGTGTTTTCAGAATTAAGTTACAAAAGAAATGCTTGTTAATGCTAAACTCATAACTTATTGTTCGAAAGAGAAGTGAGTGAGAAAACATGCATGCCTTGACCCAAGCCAGAAAATTACTCAATTCAGAGATGCAGTTAAACAATATGTTAGATATATGCCAAAATAAAACTCAAAAATAGTAGGAAGAGTTGATTTTTGGTAAATCATTTCTGTGATCAAATTCAAAGCAACACTCTGAAGATGGAAAGGACCAAAATATAACTCTCCAAATAGTAGCCTTAAAATGGAAAAAACAAACAAAAAAAACCAAACACACTTTTTCCTAATTAAAAACAACAGCCTCCAAAACAGGCGATAGAATAGAGTAAAAACTATAAGTTTTGGACTGTCTTTAGGTCATTCTGTCTAAGTAGGAAACTGAGATTTGACTGCACATGATGCCCTCTAAATACAAAAGCACTACATATTACAAATTCAGGTTATTGGATGGGTTTTGTTTGGGTCATGTATTTAAAAAAAATATGTTAATTTTAAACTGATTTCAGACCTCATTGTGGAGAATTACTTATCCTTTCCTGATTAAAGATAGATTTTAAAGCTCAAGCTGACCTTTTGAGGGAGGACAGTAGTTCATATTTAGGGTCTATCAGATGTGGTATTATCCCGTTAAATAAACCTTCCTATAAAGAATTAATGAAATTAGGCAAGCATGCAAACACTTCCATATTGTCATTAGGATGGTAGATTTATGAAATCCTCTGGGCAGTACGTACATATTATGTAATAGGCTGTGCTAATATTAACCATCTTCATGCGCGCATATTTCCCCACTGACTCTAATGGATGTTCCTCTCACAGAATAACTATAAAAGCATGAAAATGCTAAGGGCCAAATCCTGAACTCTGTCCTGATTAAAGCCAAATAAATGTTGTGGGGGGTTTTGTACAAGGGACAGAATTTGAGCTCCAGAACATTAGTGGAGCCAGCACCCCACACAAACACCACTGAAGAACAAGTTCTTGTCGGAGACAGTACACATGCAGAGTCCACATGTGGATGACCTCAGCCCCCATGGTTCTTGGGAGACCCACATGCTCTGAAGGCCTAACATCTCCACTAGTTTTGTGGGAGTGGGAAAGAGACAGAAATGCTGTTCTTCCTGATGGAAGAATGCAAAGGAAATTTTTAGTCTGCAAAATTGCGTTCCAAGCCACTACCTGAGAAAGCCCAGACAGGGACTGCATCTGTCCCAGAATTTTGTATCCTGGGTTCTGACTTAAGAAAAAATGTTAATGAAATGAGAAGAAATCTAACTTTCTTATCAAAGCAAAAATAAAGTATATTGTTTTCTTGCTCCATTAGCCAAGTAAAAATGTTCTCTCTAGGAGACCTATCAACTTTCTTAACACCTTTCCCCTGAAAACAGAAGCTCCTTATCAATGCCAAGCTAGGCACAATTTTTCACATGTGCCCCTTGAAATTCTCCATTAAAGTCACACAATCCCTAGCTCACATTTGCAGACCATGGACACCTCTCTTCAGTTCGTTACCTGGTGCACCACAGAGGGACATCAAAAACCTCTCACTTCCATCTATGAATATGTTGTCCCTGCGCATCCTTACCCTCTGCTGACCTAAGCTTCAATGAGTTTGATTAAAAAAAAAGTTACATACAGTATCTCTATAATTGGATGCATTCATTACAAAATGATGCAAGTACTCAGAGACCTTCCAACCAAATAACCAGAGTATAGTTTCTAAACTGATGAACACTTTTAAACAGAAGTTGCAATGCAGTGTGATGTCTCAGGGTAATATGTGCTGAAATTAACTCTTTTCAAGGAATACATGACAAATTGTTAATCTAGCCTACCAAAAATTCAACTAATCCGTGTGTGTGTGAGAGAGAGAGAACACACACATATACTGTGACAAAGTTCCTCTTCTATCTTGGTGGGTCCTGCGCTTATTGGCAGATTTTCTTGCCTCAGAGATTCACCATGTGGGTTGGGGAACAGCCTAGAGACCTTCCCCTCTGGAAGAACCCACAGTCCAGGTCAATTGGGAGGTTTGGCAGGAACCCAGGCCCGCCCTCTACTCCAGGTTCCAGCCCAGGGCCCTGTGGACTGCAGCTGTCTATAGTGCCTCCTGTAACAGCTGCATGACAGCTACAACTCCCTGGGCTACTTCCCCATGGCCTCCTCCAAACACCTTCCTTATTCTCACCACAGGACCTTCCTCCTGGTGTCTGATGACACTTATGCTCCTCAGTCCTCCAACAGCACCTAGCTCCTCACACTCTTGCACTACAAACTGAAGTGAGCTCCTTTTTAAAACCCAGGTGCCCTGATTAACCTGCCTTAATTGATTCTAGCAGCTTCTTAATTGGCTCCAGGTGTCCTAATTAGCCTGCCTGCCTTAACTGGTTCTAGCAGGTTCCTGATTACTCTAGTGCAGTCCCTGCTCTGGTCACTCAGGGAACAGAAAACTACTCATCCAGTGACCAGTATATTTGCCCTCTACCAGACTCCTGTACCCCACTGGTCTGGGTCTGTCACAATACATATATATTATATTATAACCCCCAGGCTAAATTCCACCTGACATATTATCAGTAAATAGATTTCTCATGGTTTCCCAAGAATTGGGATGGGTAAATTAAATAGTTCCACCTCAATAGACTCTTTTCTAAGATATCTAAGCAGAGAGAGATCAGCTCCTAATCTGACATCATAGTAATACAACAGCAAAACTGAATTAAAAATAAAGCAGAATGAAGATCTTGTTGGCAAAGGAGTCTTCATGTGCCATTTGAGCCATAAACACATGCCTCTTTCTCTTTACTGTTCTCAGACAGTTACCACAACAAAAATCTTGAACAGATTTTCTTCACAGAAAATGTATTCATCTTTATCATTCAGAAAGAGGACATTTTGAGTCTGATGATATTCAAAAATCAGAATATACAGATACCAGCTCTTTTATAGGAGTTGTGGGTAGAGTAGCTGAACAAATATCACTATCTAAGGGAGCAGATTTGGAAAAAAGATCATTGAAGAAATTCCCATTGGAGGGGAGAGGAAGAGATAATTCACTGTTTTGTTAAAATTAGTAGTATTGCCTTGATTAATGCAAAAAAACAGAATCCTTTTTCATTGGCTAACTGAAAAGATAGAGTCAGGCATCTGAATTACAATACATGGCCAACACCAGAGACCCAGAGTTGATTTTTTAAGTCATTTATTAACCCACAGAAAAATGGGCCAGCTCTATTTCCTGAGTAAGGCCAGGTCTACACTAGAAACTTTTGCCAGTATAATAATGTTGGTTGGTTAGGGGCATGATTCTTTACATTTTTAAAACTGGCAAAAAGCCCCAATGTAGATGTATTTATACTGGCAAAAACAAAAACAAACAAACAAACAATGCTTATTTCATTTGGGGAACTGGTATAAGCTCTACGAGCAAAAGAACTCTTTGCTGGTATAAGATGAATCTCCACTAGGGTACTGCTAGTGGAGTAGCCATTTAGTTTGGCCAGAAAAGGCTCTAACTACAAAGTGTTCTAAAGGAGTCTCCGGTCACAACAAAAGCAGAGTATGAATGTAGAAATGTGTTCCTAAACTATTTCATAATCAAAAACATCTATTAAAAACAGCATCATGTGCAAACCATTTACCTAATCTCATAGTCATTTTGGCCCAATTTCTGCACCACTGAGGTCAACAAGAGACTTTTATCCTGAGTTCAGTGGGAGTAGGATAGGGCCCTTTGAGCAAATAAGTCACACATAAGTCAAATTCAAATTCAGCATGTGAATAGATTCTAGGATCAGGCCCTTAGTATGCACTACTGGCCAGATTTTTAGAGATTACAATGAGAATTAGTTTTTGGGGGCTTTGAAAATCTCATGGGGCATCCCAGATACATCTTTAGGCACCTAAATACCTTTAAAATTTGTCCATATATGCTGTTCATAAATTTTACATTAAAGTAACTTTCAGAGTCAACCATTAACCACAAAAATAGAATTAAGCACACTCAGGTGCTCCTATTATTCAACAGCTAGTTTGGTATTGCTGTCTTCTATGTTCTGAATTTGTAATTATCCTTTGCCCGTAAAACATTAAGGTCAACCTAAGATCAAGAATATCTGGTGTAGTTGGAGATAATGTTAACACGACTGACTTAACTATGTAAAATAAACAAAAGTGAAAAGGCCAGTAGTCATGTGCTGCCAAGGCAATGGCCTCAATGACATGGCAGGTCTTTCCATCTCTAACTTCTACAAGCCAATAGATTTTCCTCCCATCCCCCACTGAATGTCTGATTTGTTAGCTGAAGCATTACAAAGCACATCACTGCAGAACTGGAGAGCAATGTGTTCTTGAATTGCAAATTTGATGTATTTATTAGATAAAGTAACACAGGTTAGTCAAAAGGTAGGATGAATAGGTGCAGTTTTCATTAAAGCTGAAGTTCAAAGAGCAAAACGCACACTTCTAAAATGGACAGTAATTTAACAGACAAAAACCCTTAAATTTTATATTTCCTTTTTAGGTAGACAATTTTTCTTAAGTAGACTGCTCAGCAGACTCTCCTTTTTTTGCCAAACCATGTCAACAATAGCCAGATCTGTCAGCACAAGATTTAGCATGACCAGTGCAATAATCATTGAGCCTCCATGCTTTATAGTTATTAAAACACAACTAAAAATGACAAGCAGGAAAATAAGTAAACACACCTGGATATTAAAAAGTTTCCTATCATATCATTATATTGCAACTCCAAATTTACCACGGAAGTTTTAGAAAACTTCAGATCCCATTTGCTTGACATTTTTGTTTTTTCAGTATTGATCACTCAATTTATGATTTAAAAAAAAAAAAACTAAATTGATCCATGTCTCGTGGCAAATCACTATTTTGTTTGGGGCATTCCTAAGGCTTCCGTTATAGGAACTGTGAGCCACTAAATCTATCATTTCGTTTTTGAAGTGTAACCTAGAAGATTGAACTTGCCAAAATGAATTACAAGATATATTCCACTATCTTATACTGGATGCGGCAGAAAAATTCAGAGAAGATTATTTCCTACGAGATTGTAAAAACCTAAAGTCAGACACTTACGAACAATACACTGATTTCCTCCAGGGAGCGTTTTCCATCCAGGACAACAGTAGGAGTGGAATCTAGAGCCACACACGTTTGGCCTGTCACATACATACAAATAAATGTGCACAGAAAAATGTCAGTCAATGTAAAGGCACATCCATTTTTTTTTTTTACATATGCAGAAGGGAAAAAAAATCTACAGTCCACGCACAACAAAACAAAAACTGTATGAACTGCCAAACAAAAGCAAACTCCCCTCCTCCCCCCAAAATAAAAAAACAAAGAAAAAGCACCTTTCACCACTACCTTAAATCAAACAAAATTCCTCCTCAAACCAAACAAAACCATCCTCTTTTGCAAGCACATCGTTTAACATGCAAAACAAAGCCTACCTCAAAGTTTTTTTAGGGTGTAATACCAGTGATCACAAAATTGAAGCAATATTTGTTACTTGTTAATAGCACCACTTTTTTACGTTTACCTTTACATGCAAGTAACTATTTTCAAACATAATCACAGTATCTAAGAGGCTATTTTTTTAAATCGCGGCCAAAATGTAGAATTAAAACAACACTGAATTGGACTAATAAGTGAGTTTGAAAGGAAATGTCATGTGTGAAGAAGACAAACACAAGAACCACCGGCTGCGGTTTTGAAGTGGGGAGAGGTTACATGGAAACCGCTGTGAATTGTGTGAAGGTAGCGGTGTGGGGATTACACGGATTGGTAATAGATTCCACTGAGGTGTTGGTGAATAGGGCTTGCCTGGCTGGGGCTGTGGACTGCCTGGAGGGATTGGGGGTGTATCCATGAAGTTGTGGGGATTATACGGAGCTGCTTGTGGACTGCATGGAAGTGCTCGTGGCGCTGTGTTGCAGAGAGGTGAGCGGGAAGGGGCTGCTCGGGGGTGGCTATGCTGCATTGTGTGCAGTAGATGTGAGCAGCATGGAAGTGCGTTTGCGGTGAAGTGCTTCCCTACCCCCTAAGCACATCCTGCTGGCCTCTCCTTCGGACCCGGCTGGTGGCGGCCCCTGCTCCGTCCTCCCGATTCTCCGAGGCTGGGTAGATGGCGTATGTTCCCCCCGCGGGCCGGACCTGCTGTTGCTTTTGCTGCCCGGCTGCTCCCTGCGCCCACAGCGCGACACAGCCCAGCCACAAGCAATAAAGCTGCGGGCAAAGCCCGCGCCGTCTCCCCATCCTGCGACTGGACAGCTGGAAAACCCGAGCAGGAGGGAGGCCTGCTGCAAAATAATTCAACTTCCACTCGGGGGGCGTCTTCAGGCCGCAGCGCTCGGCAGCTGGGGGGGGGGGGGCGCTGCTCCCTCTTTCCCTGCCCAGGAGGGACGGTGCTGCAGCCACCTCTTCCAAAGCGACTTCAGCAAGCCGCGGGGAGAGCAAGCGCCGGTGCGCCGCGGGCTCCAGGCTGCATCGCTCCGCAACGCGCTTCGTATTTACAAAAGAGCGGGGACAGAGGTGAGCTTCAGACCGGCCCTGCGAAGCTCCCGGCACCCCGAGGAGTCACTAGGGCAAAGCCAGGCTGCACCGGAGCTGTGCCGAGCGCAGAGCAATCCTGGCCGAAGAGCAAGCGGTTTGACAGACGGATCCTGGAGAAGCGGCGAGGCCAGGAAGGTGAAGGGGCCCCGGACGCTGCAGCCGCGGCCCGGAGAGCTGCTCTGCGGAGGAGCGAGCTGAAGGATGCGAGGCGCTGGAGGGTTTTGAGGCAGGGCGGCCGCCTGCCTGTCAGTCAGTGGGGAGCAGCGCGCAGCTCCCAGCACGTGGGCGGGGGGCTGCAGCCAGGGGGAGGTGGGTGGGGAGGAGGAGGGACTGGGAGAGAAGGGCGGGGGTGCAGCGGGAAGAGATGGGGAGGTGGGTGGAAGGAGGAGGGGCTGCGGGGAGAGGAAGGGGGGGGGATGGGCGAGGATGAGGTTATAAGAGGCAGGCGGGGCGAGGAGGCTGCGAGCGGGGTTCCTGACCCCGTCCTTTCATTCCACAGGCCCCTTGGCCCCCGATTTCATAACTTCGCCTTTCTCCCCCTCGCGTCTCGGGGCGGCTCGGTGCAGCGGGCGCTCCGGAGACGGCGCTGTGCCGGGGGCTCTCTTGGAAAGGAAAAAGCTGCCTTGGTCCCTCGGTTTCTTTCTTTCCTTAGCAACCGCTCGGGTAGTAAGGACCCTCTCCTTCCACGTGCCGGGGTGGGGGACCACGGAGTTAGAGCTACGTGTGCAGAGAGTTAGTCAGTGCAGAGTTGCTCCCAAAGCGAATTCCGCCCTTCCCCTCTAGGGATTTATTTTTCTCTGGGGCACAGAAGTGGATCTCGAACGCACCGACCCTCACATGCAAGAAGACCACAGACCTGATCACATAAGGGGCATTGGGGGAGGTGGGCAGCTGGGGCTAGTTATCTGGCCAGCAAGGGGAGAACTGCAGTGCAGCCCCTTCAGTGGTGGGAGCCATCCTGCAGCTGAGGTCTGTTGAGGAAATTGGACAGTTACCCGCGGTGAAAGGGCACATAATTGCTCTCTTTCCATCCGTGACCTTTTGCCTGACTTTGTTCTAATTTCAGTCCATCCGGAGGAGGGATTGGGTTGGGGAGCCCAGACAATGAATGTTTATTCTTCCACGAGGCGTGTGCGGTTGAGTAGCTAAACCTCGGCAGTTAAATGAGGACACCAGTAGCACTGTAGAGGCGAATCAGATTTTCATCTTTTGCCTTTTTTTTAACCTTGTGTATTTGTATGAGAGTTTAGTGACTTCTCTGGAAGGCCTAGATAATAACAAGTTATGATTTGCAAAACTTTCTTTACTTTGCTTGGATGTTCCTGCTTGTTGGGGTTGCTTTGTGTTTCCGTTTCAAATAAACCTCAAACATCAAAGCAATAATCAGCTTGTTTACCTGATTTCTTGTCTATGTTTGCTTAGTTTCCACCCAAAACCATAAACATACCTAGATTTGTTGAAAATTAAACAAGTGCTCAAAAACTGGCGTAGATTCACCTTAAAGGTTTGTGAGTCTGACCAACCTAACCAGGGGTGGGTTGTTTTGTTTTTTACAAACATTTGTCATTGCTTTGGTAGTAAAGGGGAGACATTCAGTTTTCTTCATTTATGAAGACGGGCCTGAGTGATTAAAATGCTCTTGAGGAAGACTTCTCACAATATCATGGCTACTGCTGTACCCTTGGTACTTTTTCCAAGTAGCTTCCAGTTACCTGCACAGAGCTGGCAATTTTTACTTCTGTTTTCAGGTGCAGGCGAGATGCAGAAGGGATCATAGGCAGCAACTTATATGGGCCCAGGATGCCTGGGCTCCACCAATAGTCAGGAACATGGGCCCAGCTCCACCAATGTTTGGGTTTAAATTTTCAGAGCCGTCCTGTCCCTAGGTTGGACTGGGGCAACCGCCCCGGACTCTGCACTTTTGGGGGCCCCATGCTTCAGGGGGATGCGGATCCAGGGCAGCCTGGGGGATTAGCGGAGGGCCTGGTGCCGGCAGCAACAAGTGACCTGGTGTGACAATGCGGTTCTGGCGGAACCCAACTGAGAGCACCAACTCAGGACAAATTGCTAAAACAGGGCAGTTACAGCCCAAGGCTGGGGTTTTTCCACCTCTAAGGCAAACCAAACCAGCCAGACTAAGACTTCGGTCTCATCCCACTGGCTAATCGCAAGTCTCACAAGCAATCTCCTTAGACACTCCAGTTTCCCAGTATTACCACCAGTGCCACTCGTTATGGGGACAAATGGTTATGAAAACCAATACCCCAGTAAAAGAAAAAGGTTCTCCTGATCCCAAAGGACCAAGCCCCAGACCCAGGTCAATATACAAATCAGATCTTACCCACAAATCACGCTGCTGCCAATTCTTTAGAATCTAAAATCTAAAGGTTTATTCATAAAAGGAAAAAGATAGAGATGAGAGTTAGGATTGGTTAAATGGAATCAATTACATACAGTAATGGCAAAGTTCTTGGTTCAGGCTTGCAGCAGCGATGGAATAAACTGCAGGTTCAAATCAAGTCTCTGGAATACATCCCCAGCCGGGATGGGTCCTCAGTCCTTTGTTCAGAGCTTCAGTTTGTAGCAAAATTCCTCCAGAGGTAAGAAGCAGGATTGAAGATGGAGATGAGGCATCAGCCTTATATAGTCTTTTCCAGGTGTAAGAACACCTCTTTGTTCTTACTGTGGAAAATTACAGCAAAATGGAGTCTGGAGTCACATGGGCCAGTCCCTGCATACTTTGCTGAGTTACAAGGCGTATCTGCCTTCTCTCAATGGGTCCATTGTATAGCTGATGGTCCTTAATGGGCCATCAAGCAGGCTAGGCAGAGCTAATCTCAGCTTGTCTGGGATGTCACCCAGAAGCATAGCATAAGTTTGCCATACAGACAGTATAGAGCCAATATTCATAACTTCGACTACAAAACTGATACACACATATAGACAGCATAATCATAACCAGTAAACCATAACCTTGTCCTAGACACCCCATTTGACCCCCTTTATACAAGATTTGGGTGCCACTACAGGACCTTGGTTGCAACAATGATCTATACGGTCCCAGTTTATGTCAATAACATCACACCTGGCCCCAGCCTGCCTGCTCAGTCTCTTCCTGCCCCTACCCCCACTCCACCCCTGCCCCACCTCTACTCCACCTCTGCCCCCTCCCCTTATTCCCCCCAAGACCCCAGTCCTGCCCTGCCTCTTTTCAGCTTCCACCCCCTCCCCCAAGCAATGCCAGGAGCCAGCGGAGCAGAGCGGGCTGGGGTCAGGTTGCTTGCTGCTGTCAGTGCCAGGCCCCGGCCCCCTGCTAACCTCCGAGGCTGCCCTAGACCCCGCATCTCCCTGAAGTGTGGGGCCCGGTCCCTCCTATCTGGTCCAGGATGGCTCTGCTTGGGACTCATTTGGGGCACCACCAAAAGTTATACAAATCTGGCACCCATGAAAGGGATGAGGATTATTCTCTTGCAGTAAAAACTGTCCTTCAATACGAGGTTGGTCACACCTTTCTGAGGGGAGAAACGGACCTTTTGAGACACTGTCTGCCTTCAGAGGCTGAAGGAATCACTGCTGTTTCAAATTAGTGTAGGGAAGAATACTGTGTTGCCAACCAAACATTGTCAAAGGTCTAGTTCTTCTAGAGCTAGGTCATTATAATTATGTCCTCCACTGACACAGTGCAGCCAAGAGGATCTGAGCACCATCATTGTCAGGAGGCGTTGGAGATGGATCGGTCAGATGCTTTGGATGGAAACTGGTTCCATCACCAGAGTAGCAATAAGATGGACACTTGAAGGCAAGCTAAAATGAGGCTGTCCGAAAATAACATGGTGAAGAACTGTGGAAGCAGAGCTGAAAAACATGTGGCATAGCTGGGGAGCCATTGAAAGACTTGCCAGAAACAGGAGTGGAGGAGCTTTGTTGCTGTGCTAAACACCGGAGGCATAATAGGAACATGACGATGATCAAAGTAGACTGTCACAGTGACTCCTAAAGATTCTCTTGCCAGCTTCAGCATGGTATATGGATATCCTGTAACAGATGAAGCTGGAAGGAAAATAGCTAGACAACTAGTAGCTGAAGTTCTATTCCATATCTTACCAATAGTGACAGAGATCATGAAATCTTATTTCCTCTCTGAGCAGAAAATGGTCAAGTCTAAACTTAGATATATCAAACATTCCCACTTGAAACTGTTCCATTTAAAACTGGCTAGTTTAGGGAAGTACTCTTTTTTCCTAACTACTTGACTTTTTCCAAAAAAGATCCTTTATTGGGGAAAAGAGTAGGAGGAGTTAAGTATATATAGTCCTAGTTTATTAGTACTCTGAGAATAGTGCAAAGTGTGATTTGTCATACTATTACTTTAGTAAAATAGGATCCATATAAGTTTGAGCTGTTGGCCATATGATCATTTTTAATCTTAAACAGGATGTTCTCCCATGTCCATATTTGATTAGTGAGCTTAAATACACATTCACCCACATTATTTACTTAGCTATATTAAAAGCATCTATCCAAGTCTAGATACCTGTACAAGTATTAAAAAAAATACCCATGCCAATAGACTGTGCCAGCATAAAAACTAGCCCTTTTCTCTAGGAATCCTGACCCAGCTTGCTTTCATTTTATAGAATTGAGAACATTTGAATCTCTCGTGGAAGAACCCTGTGTTTTACAAAAAGTCTTCCATTTAATTTAAAGTCACTTGCCTGAACAAGGGTTGAAGGATTAGATCCATAATTTCTTTTCAATTTGTGTACATTTGATACCACATTTGCATACATTTAGTCATTTAAAACTGTTAAAATGGCTACTGTGATATATAACTGGCTAGCAAAGTTTCCCTCCCCCAAAAGCAACCTTAGGCTTCCCCTAGTACAGTATACGTATTTTTAAAATGGGTGCAAGGTATAGAGCAAAAGAAAAAGACTGAAAAAAAAAGTAAATTGTGAAGTTATATTCCAAACACATGGAAATTAGAGATTTATGTTTTACTCCCAAAAAAGTCTGTGGGGTTGTTTTTGGTGGGTCACGCCCACTTTCAATAGAGCAAATTATGAATTATCTATTGAGTCTCAATGAGACTCAGGTGCTAAGTGCCTAAGTCACCTTTGAATGTTGGAATTTGGAGCCTAATGTCACAGTGTACATCTACACTGCAATAAAAAAAATACCCACAGGTGGCTGGTATCAGCTGGCTCTTGGGGCTATAAAATTGCAGCATACATGTTTGGGCTCAGGCTGGAGCCCAGGCCCTGGAACTCCAGGTTCGAAAGCCTGGGCTCCAGCCCAAGCCCAAATGTCTACACTGTTTTATAGCCCCGCAGCCTGAGCTAGCCATGAGTTTTTTATTTCAGTGTAGACATACATTGAGTGCTCTTATGTGGAAGCATGACTGACTACTATCAGTGTGCCAATGACTCAGAAATCTAGTTTGTTTTTCTAATGAGCTATCTCAGCCTTTGTCAATGTTAAAATCAACATGGACAAAATTGGGCTCTTGAACTTTTCCTGCCCATTCTCTTCCTTCTCTAAAACTATAGACACCACCACCAGCCTCACTGTTACTCAAGCCTGTAACTTGGATGTCATCTGTGTCCTCTAGCTGGATCCACACATTCAGGCCTTTTCTTCTCTGTCCACACAGCTGGAACTCTTTCACCACACAATTTCCATTTTAACTGCTGCAACCTCCTCATTTAGGATCCTGTATACTGCAACCTTGCTTGACTCAAGTCTATTCAGAATGCTGTTGCCAAGATGATTTTCCTGTCTCACACTCCTGACCACAACAGCCCCCTCTGGGTATGTCTACACAGCAGTTAAAAACCCACCACTGACCTATGCCAGCAGACTCAGACTTACAGGGCTTGGGCTAAGGGACTGTTTAATTGTGGTGTAGATGTTTGGGCTCGGGCTCAAGCCTGGGCTCTAGGACCCTCTGAGATGGGAGGGTCCTGGAGCTTGGGCTGCAGCCTGATTCCAAACCATCTATGCTGCAATTAAAGAGCTCCTTAGTGTGAGCCTGAGTCAGCAGGCATGGGCCAACTGTGGGTTTTTAATCGCTCTGTAGATATACCCTCAGAGAGTCCCTCCACTGGCTCCCCCTTCACCTCAACACCCTGATTCAAGCTTCTAGTCTTTCAGGCCTTTCATGATTTAGCCCCACTCTACCCTGCAAGCTAGTAAAACATCAGAAGAGACATTGAAGGAGGGAAGTGAGAAAAAAAAAAGACAGACAAGAAGGTAGACATTAACAGAACATGAGGGAAGGAAAGGAGATTTAAAATGATAAAACATAATAGAAAAAAAGAGAAAAGACACTGAAAAGATTCTGCTATATACACAAGGATTGGGGGTATATAGCAGAAAGAACCAACCAATGAAGGAAGGGAAATAGAACAAAAGGGAGACATAGTGAATTAACAAAATAGAACTTTATACAAAAGCTCAGAACCAGACTCTGCCACCTTCTATTGATTGCAATGGGGCTACTTGCATAGCAAGATAATTCTTCAATGTGAGTAAGAGTGGCAAAATGGGATCTTTATGTTTAATAATAATAATAATCAAAATGTTTGATTACACATATATTGATATTATACATACAGCTCTTGTAAACTGAGGTGAGGCATGTCTTCTACCAATCAACTTATAATTGACTAGTCTCTTTATAAGCCCACCTTGATTTTGCAGATATATTTTCCTTAAGTGCACTTTATCCCTTCTCTCTCCCTTGCACCCATCTGTGGTGATGTTGCCTGTGTTTCTTGCAACCAGTCTCTGTCCCTGTTAACAGTCTTGGAGCATTGACATGTTTGTTAAAACTGATAACTGGTGTGGTGGTATTAGTGGTAGTATAAGTGTGGTGATACTTGAGAAAGCAACACCTTATTGCTTAAAGTTATTCACTTGCATATATGCAACTTTGCATTCACAAGAATTACAAAGCAGTGAAATAAAAATAATGCGGTATTAAAGTGAATCAATTTACCCCTTTTCACCAATGTCTAAACATTTCTGCAGGACCATTTCCTCAGAATTCATGACCTTTTTTTACCCTTGCTATAAAGTGATCCTGCCCATTCCACTGTTAGATTTTCCTACCCATTTTTGTACAATGTATCACCCCGTTTTCTGTCACCACTGTACTAGTACTTTGCAAATTCTTCATTGCCATTTGGAGATCTTTAAAACTTGCTTTAAAATGTTGCCCAAATGAGCGAGATCTGGTTGGTCCTCACTGTATAATAATAATAATAAAAAAAAAACCTTGCAGCTTCAAAGATCTACCCATGGCCTGGCCTTGATCCCACTTTGCTAATGCCACAGCAGGTCTGTACTACTTTGATCTTCCAATATGTATTCATTAAATATCAGATGGACTCCATATGCTCCCAGTATACTTTAAATTCACATAAAACTTCGACTAAGTTTTAAAATAGTTCACTCTACCCAGATATAACACGACCCGATATAACACGAATTTGGATATAACGCAGTAAAGCAGTGCTCCGGCGGGGCTGCACACTCTGGCGGACCAAAGCAAGTTCAATATAACGCGGTTTCACCTATAATGCGGTAAAAATTTTTGGCTCCCGAGGACAGCGTTATATAGGGGTAGAGGTGTATATGTTAATGATAAAATAAATCAGATGTTCCACATGTATGATCAGTGTCATGCACCTGCCTAAATCACTGGCATTGGGAGCTGACTAGGCCATATCTAACATAACTGCCTACTTGTGTATAACGATGCTATATCACACCCTGGGCCAAATCCTACATTGGTGTGAACTGACAGAGCTCCATTTACTTCAGTGAAGCTACACTGATTACATCAGTGGAGTATTTCACCTGTCTGTGATAATGAGAGCTATCCTATACCGTATCTAGTTTACAAATAAATTTGGAGCACAAAATACTGGATTTCTATCTCCTATTATAACAGATAGTTAATACCCTTGTGTTACTTATATCATTTGTCTGCATAGGCTGCTGTGTACATGTGTAAATCATTTAAATGCAAGACTTAAAGAATATACCTTAAGTTAATCCAATTGTCTAGTGGGTTGTAACTAATCCTTTGAAACAAATGTTTGTTTTTCCTAGGAGGAAAAGTGAGAATCATCCAATGAATGGAAGGGGGGAAGAAGGCGGCGGGGGAGAAGAGATAGGGAAACAGTTTTAAGCTATAGTAAATAACAGTAACAATCTTGTACAGTAAGTTACTTCTTTAGACTTACAAGCACATTAATCATAATTTCCATTTTACAGATAGAGAAAACAAGGTACTGTATAAAGATTAAATGATTTGCCCAAGGTCAGCAATAGAGAACCCACCTCTTCTGAGTCCTAGTGTCTTATCTACTGGCCCTCAATACCATTATAATGCATCCATCTGGTTAAATTACCTGGAGATACACTGCAATCAGGACTAAAGGTGGTGCTGATGAAAAGAGAAATAGGGGAACACATATATGCATCTAAAGTACTCGCAGAAGTACTTTCTAGATTTATGCAAAATGAAAAGACTTTAGCAGTGATAATTGCAATCTGCTATATTGTACAACACCAATGATTCTGAGGCTGTTGCTTAAACTGCAACTGTGTAAACTGAAAACCAGCTATAAACCAGAAAAAAAGGTAATGTGGATATGTTTTCCTTTGCATATATAAAATTAAGTCAAGAGACAGAAAAGGGAAGATGAAGTAGAAGCACAAAGGAATCTAATCAATGAGAATCTACCTACAAACAAAGCAAAAAGAAGATGCCCTGAAAGAAGACACAGTAAGGATAATATAATAATAAGCATGGCCTCAGGACAATGCAACTCAAACACAGACATAAAGAAACCACTAAGAAACTGTGAAATGGGTGGATTCATGATCAAAGGAAAGAAAATACTATCTCAGATAATTAAACAAGAAATAAAACGTTGAATATAGGTAAGATTGTGAGAAAGAAAAATGTAAAAAGTGGCAAAAGGAAGCGATAGCCTAGGTTGGCATGAGGAAAAAAAATTGAAAAGCATAGCGAAGTGTGAGATCTGCTAATGCCACAGAGTCTCCCACAAGGAAATCTTAGTAGTAGCACAGAGATCACAGCAGCATCAAGTAGTGAGTTTACTGTAGAAGAATAGAAATGAATATTTGTGGATAGTTGACAACACAGCTGTTCCAAGTACTTCAGACATCAAATGAGAGGATACAAAGTAAATCTGTAATCATTACACAGTTTCTATATTCACCAGACATGGACTTTTCAGATCAAATTAAACTGCACACTTCACAGTTCAGCAGTGAACATTCTCCCAAGTTTACAAGGACTGGGAATAAAATATGTCATTAAGCTACCCATAAGTCAGTAACTTGGCAGAGATGTTACAATGAAAAGTTACTAGAGCTAAAATGGAAGGCCATAACCCACACCTCTGCATTTTATAACGTGGCAGCCAAATCTGGCACAAGTGCTAATGACATGGAAACTGAATGCCTTGGAAAATGGCTACTTTCAGTTATATAGTCTGCCTCCAGATAAAACAAAGATTCAAAATTACTAGCATGTGCTGGAAAGACAGTGAGGAATGCTTGGGGGGGCACAGAGGAATGCCTAGGGGACACAGAAGGGCCTGGGTCAGCCCCCATTGGAAGCAGGGAGGGAGCACCACCCAGCTCCCAGCTGTGGCCCCACCTCCCAGCTCCCCGCTGAGGCATGGCCCCAGCTCCACATCTGGCCCTGCTCCCAGCCATGGCCCCTGCTCCCGGCCTTTGCCCCGACTCCCACCCAGGCCAAGACTCCAGCCCCAGCATCAGCCCTGGTCCCAACCTTGGCACCACTCCCAACCATGGCTGGGGAGGGGCATGGACAGGAGTAAGAGGGTCACAAAGTAAAAAGTTTGGGGACCATTGGGTTAAAATCTGTTGGAAACCATTGTGTGAGAGGAAAAGGCAATGAGAGGACGTGAAAACCCTATACAGAGCTGAACTCTATGCCAGCCCCACATGGCCCCTTGGATTCCTGCCCCTTGCTTCTTTCCCCACCTCTGCTCCCTTTCTGCCCCAGTGCAACAGAACCACACCATTTCACTTACCTGTTTTGGAATCTCACCAGTGAATGCAGTCCTAAATAAATACAATCTTTTTAAAAATAAATAAGCGTATAGGCTTACAGGTAACCAGTTGTATTTCATGTGCATGTATTAAATTTAACAATATATTATAGGTATGTATACAATTTTTATATATGTTGACTGCCTTCTTCTCTGTGCTGGCTAGGTTTATTGTCATCTTAGCACAAGTCTTCAGGGAAAGGATAATACCTTACTAATTGTTTATACAGTGCCTAGCAAAATTGGGCCTTGTCATATTGAGGCCTTTAGGCATTTCTTTTCTACAATAGAAAAAATATATATAAATCAATACATAATAATAATGTGTAGTATATTGAAGAACTGTTCCATAGTCCTGCCAGTTACCAAGAGAGATAATCCAGTTTTGTGATGCATAATATTTTCAAGCACATTAGATAAGAACATAAAAACAGCCATACTTGGTCATACCAAAGGTCCATTTAGTCCATAATCCTGTCTTCTGACAATGGCCAATGCCAGTTGCCCCAGAGGGAATGAACAGAACGGGGAATCAAGTGATCCATTCCCTGTTGCCCATTCCCAGCTTCTAGCAAACAAAGGCTAGGGACACCAACCAAGATGGACAGGGATAATAGCCATTGATGGATCTATCCTCCATGAACTTACCTAGTTCTTTTTTGAACCCTGTTATATTCTTGGCTTTCACAACATCCTCTGGCAAAGAGTTCCACAGGTTGATTGTGTGAAGAAATACTTCCTTTTGTTTGTTTTAAACCTGCTGCCTATTAAAGACCCCTAGTTCTTGTGTTAGGAGAAGGAGTAAATAACATTTCCTTATTTACTTTCTCCACACCAGTCATGATTTTATAGACCTCAATCATATCCCCCCTCAGTCTCTTTTCCAAGCTGAAAAGTCCATTTTATTAATCTCTCCTTATATGGAAGCCATTCTATACCCCTAATCATTTTTGTTGCCCTTTTTTGAGATGGGGCGACCACATCTGCATGCAGTATTCAAGATGTGGGCATATCATGGATTTATATAGAGGCAATATAATATTTTCTGTTTTATCTAGTCATTTCTTAATGGTTCCCAGTATTCTGTTCGCTTTTTTGACTGCTGCTGCACATTGAGTGGATGTTTTCAGAGAACTATCCACAATGACTCCAAGATCTGTTTGTTGAATGGTAACAGCTAATTTTGACCCCATAATTTTATATGTATAGTTGGAATTATATTTTCCAATGTGTATTACTTTGTATTTATCAATATTGAATTTCATCTGCAATTTGTTGCCCAGTCACCCAGTTTTGTGAGATCCTTTCATAGCTCTTCGCGGTCTGCCTGGGATTTAACCATCTTCAGTAGTTTTGTATCATCTGCAAGTTTTGCTATGTCCCTGTTTACTCCTTTTTCCAAATAATTTATGCACATCCTTAATGCAGCTGCACCCAGGTCCTGTTTATGAGAAACAGGAGGGTGAAAGCTTAATGTACATTAGGTACTAACATATCCTACTATGGTGACAATCCCTGGGTACACAGATGAACACATTTCCAAGGAATATTAAATCTGTAACTTCTGGCCCACTTGCGTATTTAAATATTGTCAGATACTAAATTTATCTAGGATTCAAATCTGCAAGTGCTCAGCATGTAGAACTCCAATTGGTAGTTTGTGACTTTTAAAAAGATTGCATAAATACATACATAAAAAAATATTTTTTCCTCAATCACTAGGGAGGAATACATCATTAACTTGTATCAGTACAACATTTATCAGGACTGATCTGCCATTGCATTAATCCAGTTTTATGCTGGTGTAATTCCATTGATTTCAATAGTGCTAGACCAGTGCCAAACTGGTATAACGCAGTGATGAAATCACACCCAAAGATCTGTGGGGAATGTTTCTATCTGACATATCAAAACTGTACTTTTAAAGCAACTCACTTATACCAATGACATACTAACTAGGACATTGGGAGTCATCAGAAATGTTGCAAGATATGATTTAGATAAAGTAGCACACTATTTTCTTGACTGTCTAGAATCTATTAGCAGTGACTAAAAATGTAAATGTTTGGTTTGGTGTTTAGCCTGCTGAAGAGTGTCTCTGAAGCACAAATACAGGGTGTAAGTGCTGAAACTACTACAAGGTTGGCTGATGACTTTATTTTTTAAGAAAGATCATATTATCCTTTTTAATTATTGGACCTGTAGGTACAATCAATCCTGATGTTTTTACTAGGTAAAACAAATCAGGACTCAAGATCACAGACTCTAGTTGTGCAGTCACATGAATCTGTATGTACCAGGGAGAGATGCCATGTTAATTCCATACAGATGTGCTATTGCATTCCAGTCTGAAAATTTACAGAAGAGGAAATGCTAGTTACACCCCTTCCCCCTTACAGACTAGGATAGAACATTTCACATACTGTATGTGCGTTTTGAATTCTGAGAAAGATCTTAGGCTTCTTTGACCCACTTTTAACATTTCACGGCTACTTTTAAATCAAATACCTCCATTCTCTGATTAAAGTCCAGATATGAACATCGTACATCTTAATATTTTTTAAAGGACAGTTATTAAATGGCAACAATGGAAAGTCACTGAGCCACAGTCTGATCTCAGTTGCACTAGTACATTCAGAGTCACTTTATTGACACATCAGTGTAACTAGGATGAGAATCTAGCCCCACTGAGTTTATTGCAACAATATAAAAACACAGTCCTGTCCTTTCAAGTTCATCCTATAGGTAGGAAGTTGTGTGCAGAGACTTAGTGTCATTCAATGGTATTCCTTCATCAGAACAGTAAGTAGGATTTTTAGTGAAGAATTCTGTAATAATGCTCACCCAGCTCTGGAAAGCGATTTAAATCTATGTATGACAAGCACTGAATAAGTGCAAAGAATAAGATTACTATGTGAGTCTCTTGGACAACAGGCTAAATTCATGCCAGGCTCTATACCAGTTTCTGCTGGTATAAACCCTTGATCAGTGTAAAGTACAACCAGCAGTAAGACTGTGGTGGGGCAAAGCAGCCATAACCCAACTTCCTGGCCAGTCCCCATGCATCTTTCAAGGTCAGGGAGGGGGAATGTCCATAACAACTGGGGATGTTCTAATTCAGCAGGTCTCCTTTGCAGCATCCACCAGGAGCACAGATGGAAACTCTTCTGTCCTGATCCAGTAGAAATTAAGCAAGAATAGTGGCCTCACATTCTCTTCCTCAAGGTGGATTCTTCTTAGAGTTCAGGGGATTAGCTAGTATAGGGTGGTGATATTTACCCTTATTCACCCAAACTGGTGCAAGGTGATCTGACCCAACCCTTTAAAACCAAGATCCTGTTTGCTCTGTGAGGACATTCAACATTCCATAGCATTTTTCATAATTGTAAGGGGCTTACCACTGTTTCATTGGCCAAAATTTCTATTCTCACTGTGGTGACGTGTGCTGTGCACTGGATGTTACTTTCCACCCCAGATCTGTTTGTTTTTCAGCAGCTGGTAATGTGATTCCTGTTTGTAACTATAGTACGGTGAAACCTCTCTTAAATTACTGCTCAAGGGACTCACAAAAATCAGTTGCCAAACAGAAGTGGTCATTGACTTAAGGTTAAAAAAAAAAAAAGTTATACTTGAAACCATGGGGATACTTTGTCACTTAAAATGTGGTTGTGGTTAGAAAGTCACCTTCTCACTCATCAGTTTCCCTCCACTGTACATTCTGACACATCTTCTCTAATGTTACAGACAGAAATATTATTTCACTAATTTTTACTTATCATTGCAGAGCTAGTGCAGCTGTGGGGGAATACAGCAAAATCTTCTCTGACTTGTGTCTCATCTATAGAATAGTTAACCAAGTTCTAATTGCACAATTGTTGTTGGCAACAAAGCTCACAGGTTGTTTCTGGAGAGCAAGGACTAGCAAAAACCTGTTTTTTGTAACTGATGCGGACTCGAGTTCCCCACTTGTCCCTAGGGGACATTGAGAACCAGAGAAGTTTCAATTCTCACTGAAGAGTACACCTCAGTAATACTGAGTAGTCAGTGACTTATTGTGTGTTGTTGGGTTCAGAGGGTTACTTTTCCCTGCTGAAGAATCTATCCTAGATAAATTAGGTATGTTTGGATGTTTTCGAAATATATTTGTTCATTAGGTTCTCTCATTTGTTATAGTCTGGTATAGAGACGGACATTTTTCACAATTTAAAAATTTTCCATGTCAATGTTTTCCATTTCTCATAGAAATTTCAAAACAACATTTTTCTGACCATCTCCACTAAGGTATTTTGTTGTGCTTAAAAGATCAATAGGAGACAATTTTGAGGATTGAAACCAGGTTTAAGTGAAAATTCCGATATTGATTCTTGAGCTAAAATAGCATTAGCTTCTACAGCAAAGGTATTTCTTTTTTAATCTTGATTTGTATTCTCAAAAACCTATCCTTTCATCAATAAAGCTTCAATAATGATATTGTCAATTCTTTGCAGGGGATGACGATGTAAAAAATGAATGCCTGTGTTCTGTATTAGCACAACACCTAGCACAACTCCATGACTAGGACTTCTAGGTGCTATGAACATAGTAATAATAAAGTACAATTGTCCATGACATTTCCTAGTGGAAATGCATTTCAGTTTGAGGTTGTTCTCTCTTCCCAAAGATCCAAATCATGGTAATCGGTACCTGTCCTTTCCTCTCCCTCCTCTCTCTCCCCCCCCCCATATCTTCATTTTGGGGTCCCACCCACAACCTCCCCTATTCAATGTACATGTTCGGCCACAGTGGGAACTAGTAAGATGCTCTTTACCCTGAACAGCATCACCAATAGAAGGAGGAAATGTATCTCTGTTTGGTCAGGCCTAGATATTGCTGTCTCCCAATGCCTGACAGAGCCAGGAAGGTGGATGAGAACAAACAGAGTTAAGCTCTGTCTGTATAAGGCAGAAGTGATGTAGAAGGATGTGCTATGCAGCGGTTCTCAAACTATGGGTTGGGACCCCGAAGTGGGTTGGGACCTGTTTTAATGGGGTCACCAAGGCTCGCATTAGACTTGCTGGGGCCCAGTGCTGAAGTGGCAAGTGGGGTCAGGTGGGGGTGGGGGAGGACCCAGACCCACCCATTACTCCAGGTCCCAACCCAGGGACCCTCTATGCAGCAGCCATGCACTGCATCTCCTTCAACCCCCACCATCCATTTCCCTGGCACAGTTCCCCATAGCCTTAGCACCTTCTCTGTCCCTGTATCAGGGCTTCAGTCTTTCAGCCAATCTGGTTGGACCTCCCTCTCACTCCCCTGACCCAACCCAACCCAACCGAGCACTGCACTGCTCTGCTCTGCTCTGCTCTGCTCTGCTCTGCTCTGCTCTGTCCAGGGTGCTAGCAGTTCCATCAGCCCTTCAGAGAGCCAGTCCCTTCTCCATAGGTTCCCAAAAGAGAACTGCCTTCTCTGCCCTGCAGTTCTCTTTATATATGGGCCTGCTCTGCCCTGATTGGCTGCTTCTTGCAGCCCCTCACTGATTGGCTGTCTGCTGCACAGCCTCCCCAGGGCTGCTTTTAACCCTTTCTCCACCAGTGTGGGGCAGACACCCCATCAAACTAATTAATATCCATTGCCATAAGTACATTTTAACATTGTGTAGAGAAATTGACCAATACTAAGAAAAAAAGGAAGAGAAGACAACTTTTTCAGTTGATTTCCTTTCAAGATTCTGATGTACCTAGGATTTTAAAACCAAGTTTTAAGTTATGTAGGAATAGGTCCATGAAGAGCTAATATCTTTTTTCATCCAGAACAGAAATAATTGTTTCCCCTTATATGGAAATATGAAAAAAGCACAATATCACCTTGTATAAAAATAGTTACCTGCCTTGCTGGAAAGACAATCCCTGAAACCAAAAACTGATTTAAGGTTTATTCTTCAGCCATTGCATTTTATGAAAAATGGAGGATGAATGAACTTCCCTTCCCAAGCTCAAATGTAACAGGTATCTTTGGAAGATTTCATTAAGCTTAATTCTAGCCTTTCCTGAAGTTTTATGTATGTCAGTACTCACTGAGTCCTTTAAGAGTGATCAGTTTAAAATCTGCAATGTGAAACTTCTATGTGCAAATGTTTTACGTCAGCCAGTTGGAGCTAAGTTCAGCCTCTTTTAATATAAGATCAGTAAACATCCCCCAATACACAACCACAGTCCCATATTCAAACCTGATTGGCAAATGTAATGAATATGATATAGCAAGGAAAATCACCATGCTTGCAATTCAGTTGACTACACAAGACTTTTTAATTTGAGGGAAGAGATTTTCATTCAGAATGACCTCCCCTGCTTTGAACCATTGGATAGCTTTGAACCATTGAAGGAAAATAGCAATCAACATTTGGACTTCATGCTATTAAGAGCTGAAGTAGTTCCCATTAACTGTTAAATGATTTAAACCATATTTTTACAGGAGTGGGATATTAATTTTCTACACCCCTCCCCCCAAATGACTAAAAGCTTTAACTGGGTCAAATCCTACTCTCAGCTAAACCGCTGTAAATCCAGTTAACTCAATTTACTTTCACTGGTTACCATTAGGTTTTATCATCTTGCCAGCTCCATCCATTCAAAATAAATAAATAAGGGCAATCAGGTATGATACACTGAAAGCATATGTAGTGGAAAATGGCAATGTGAATAAAAATGAGTCATGGGCAGACCGATTTATCTGGAAAACCAGTACTGACTTTCATAGAGTTACTCCTGATTTGCACTTGGAAAACTCAAAGCAGAATTTGGTCCTCTCCTTGGATGCACTTAATTTTCATTAATGCTAAAGGAGTTACTACAGCTACATTGAGTCAAAAAAGAGAAGTTTCAAACCTTTCTGAACAATGATATAATGACAGCTAACTAAACACCTCTTAACCCGCTTATTTTACAAAGAGCTATCCTCAGCGGAGCGCCCACCACCACCCCCAAGAACCTCCTGGATACTTCGGACAAGCCAGAGTCACAGGTCCCTGGTGTGAACAGTGAGGAGGAGGTGTTGGATGAGGAAGAGGAGAAGGAGGAGTATGGGGGACAGGCGATTGGGGGATCCAGTGGCACAGCAAGCCAGGACCTGGTTTGACTCCAGAGCAGTCGAGCCAGTCCCTATAAAGTCCAGCACAGGTGAGCTTAATGCAGGGGGAAGGAAACTCTGGTAAGTTTGCAATTTGCTTTGATATGGCAGAGACACATCTGTTCATTTATGCTTTTTTAACCATGCTAGAAGAGGTAGTGATATAACCAATAGAGTCAGAGTTGCTCTCTGCTTCTCATTCCCCTGTTCAGCTAGGCAGAGGGGGCCCTGCAGAACAGTTTGTTCATGTGCATCGGGATGTCCCATGAATCCTCCATAGGATCTCAAGGAAGTTTTCCTGTAGGTAGTCTGCATCCTCTGCTGAAGGTTTCTGGGGAGAGCTGCCTTATTCCTTCTGCTGTGGGAGGAGAATTTCCCATGCCACTCAGCAATTACTTCAGCAGGCACCATTTCAGCACACAGGCTAGCAGCATATGGCCCCAGTCTGCAGCCAGATGCCTGCAAGAGCTATTCTCTTTCAGCCTCTGGAGTGAGATATCAGCTAAAATCTCCACCACCTGTGCAAAATAGTGCCAGTATTCAGTTCAACTGCCCTATCCAGATATGTACTCATATCTGTGAGCTGCCTTATTGAGCCTTTATTGTCCCAATTTGCCTCCTTCCTCCTCCTCCCCCGGACCATACTCACCATGGCTGGGACTGCCACCGTGCTTTATGTAGTGCTTGCAACTTGTGTGGATCAAGGGGAGTGAGTTCAGTCCACCCATTTATCTTGTGAATACACTCTCAATAGTACCTCTGTGTATTTTATCTTTTGCAGCTAGAAATGTGGCCTGGAGGGTGTCTCCGTCTACACCAGCAAAGTGGCTCAGCCAAATGAGGAGGAGAAGGAAGAGGACGTGAGATGACATGTTCCAAGAGATCCTGCAAGCTTCTGGTGCTTCAGACACCGAGCACAGAGCTTGGAGTATCACTCTCATGGACAGAATGGACAGGGATAGAGTGGAGAGGAGAAAATCACAGGAAAAGGAGAGAGATGTGCAGCGGAAGATGCTACCACTTCTCAAGCAGCAAGCAGACATGCTAGAAACTCTTGTTGACCTTCAGGTTCAATAGACCCGTGTTCGCCTCCCTCTGCAGCCCATAGAGAACTGCATTCTGGGACCTCCCTACTCACCCTTCCACATTCCCAGTGGTATCCGGGGCCACTGCATTACCCCCATCACTCCACCTTGGGAGAGAGTACAAACAATCACAGCCGCACATACACTGACCTGTGAGACAAACGGTTGGTGTATGTGTTTGTGAAATGAAAATGACTATTCTTTCCCCTTCAAAGGTTCTCTTCCCTGTATTCATAAAGTTTCATTCAGTTATAAATGTGTCTGTTTGCATGGGTTTGGAATAAAAGTCTATTTATGGAAACTTAATTCATCTAGTTCACGACATATCTTGTCCAGAGCTGACATCGTTCACAGATAATAGCAATAGGTGCATTTGCAATGTTATATTACTACACACAAAGCACTCGTTACAAGGTTCGTACCGGGATGCAAAAAAAAAAAGAACAACAACCAAAAAACCAAAAAAACAAACAAAAATACCCAGGCAGAACACACTACAGCAACACACATTACCGTAGCTCGCTATTAAAACAAAGCCTCCCTGAACTATATAGCTCCCTGTTGAGCTCTTCTTATAGCCCTGGTATCTGGCTGCTCAAAATCAGCAGACAGCCATTCCACCTCTGACCTCTACCTGGATGGCAACTTTCCCCTTTTGCTTCACAGATATTATGAAGCATGCAGCAGGCAGATATAACCATTCAGATTTTTTTTCACTGAGATCTAATCTCATGAGTAGACAGCACAGTGGCCTTTCAAATGGCCAAAGGCACATTCAACTGTCATTCTGTACCTGCTGAGCCTGTAGCTGAAGTGCTCCTTGCTGCTGTCGAGGTGGCCAGTGTGCGGCTTCATGAGCCATGGGAGTAAGAGGTAGGCTGGGTCTCCCAGGGTCACTGTTGGCATTTCAATATCCTCAATGGTAATCTGCCAGTCTGGAAAGAAAGTCCCTGCTTGCAGCTTTCGGAACAGGCCTGTGTTCTGAAAGATGCACCTTCCCTGACCATCCTGTGTTGATGTCAGTAAAATGTCCCTGTGATCCACCAGCGCTTGCAATACTATGGAAAAGTAGCCCCTTATGTTGATGTACTTTGTGGCAAAGTAGTCTGGTGTCAAAATAGGGATAGGCGTGCCATCTGTCAGTCCACCACAGTTCAGGAACCCCATTGCTGCAAAACCATCCACTATGTCCTGCACATTGCCCAGAGTCACCGTCCTTTGTAGCAGGATGTGATTAATTTGCAACTCATCTCCATATAAATTTGTCAAGCTTCCATTTCCAGTCACTGGATCCTCTTATGCCTTTGTCTACTAAAGAGCCTTCTACTACAGGCACCTTTTACTCTGTTGGTACTTATAGACCATGAGCAAATCACACTGTAACTTTCTCTTTGACAAACTAAATAGATTGAGCTCCTTAAATCTGTTACTGTAAGGCATGTTTTCCTGTCTTTGAATCATACTTGTAACTATTCTCTGCACAATCTATTTTCAACACACTTTTTGAAATGTAGACATCAGAACTGACACAGTATTCCAGCAGTGGTTTCACCTGTGCCAAATACTGAGGTAATACAATCTCCCTACTCACTAATCCTTGTTTATGCATCCATAAAAGTATGAACCTTTTGGGCCAGAGCATCACACAATGGGATCTGTTGTGATTATTGGACCCTATAAAGTCACTCTAAGTTCAACTGTAAAAAGTATGTGAAAGTTCATAAGATGTTACAATAACCATGAAAAAATAGGTCAAGTTGTTTTTGATGATTAATGTTATAATAGTTGCAAAAAAACCAGACAGAGAAACTGTATTAGTCTAAACAACCAGGACCTACTGATATAATTCAAGGACTATGTGAGATCATACTTGGTAAACAAGAAAATGTAGGAACAAAGTTACTTATGCTAAATTTGGCCTTATGGAAATGGATTTAATTGGTACAAAATAATGAGGATAAAATATGTCATCCACTTTTACCCTTTTAGGGGTTCTTATAAAGAGACTGAAAAAAAGAATCATCTTCCTCCAGCTCATATTCCAACCTGGCAGCACTGCAACTCATTGTAGCTTCCTTGACCTCAAGACAGATGGAGCAGACCAAGCTAAGGACTTTTTTCTCAAGAAGAAGGCCAGCTGGCTTTGCTCTTGTGTAAGGAACTTTGCATTCACCTGTCAGTGCTGAAAGCCATCAGATTACCATGACATCCAGTCCTCAGTCCTTCAGTGGGGACAGCTAATTCCCTACACCACAGAGGCACATAAAATCCTGTATTGTTTTCACTTCTCTTGTTCTGTTGCTTTATGCCCTCTCCCACTTGCCTCTGATCATCTCTCTCACTCTCTTGGCTTTTCACTGAATCCTAAAATCATCTATAGTGCATTCATCCAAACCTGCCTTGTCTAAAAGGAAAGGATCCAAACAGATGATGTCCCTGACCAAAGCATGATCCAGGATCCAAGCAGCAGGTGTCATGGTTGACCTGCCAGCCAAAGCATCCATTTGTGACTGTCCAGCCATCCAGTGTTCCAGAGACAACAAAAATCATATTTCCCCCACATTTTCTATTCTCTCTCTCCCCTATCGTGTATCTGTCTATTAGAAATAGAGAAGTAAATACCCTTTGCACACCAGGACTGAAAGTAAAATTAATCCTTTCCTTTTCATCAAAGAAAGGTAGCTCTGAAAATAAGAGCGTGTTTTAGTTTCTTCTTCTTTTTTGTGTTTGATCAATGAACTTTCAAGTTTAGAATGAATGCTTTTGGTGTTTGTCATATAATCAAGTAGAACCAAGGTCTCAGTAGAAACATAACCCAAAGCAAATAATATTGGAGAGTTTATAAACACCTTTAACTCTTTGACAATACATTAGATCTGATATACATTTGGTTGTCCATCATCAACCCTTGTCCTGTTCACAGTCCCTGCTTTCTGGGATACAATTCCCCATCCTGTAAGTATGACCTACGTTCTTTATTCCTAGAAATATGACTGCATTTGGCACATTAAAACTCACATTCTTTGAGCCCATTTTACCAAGTAATCCAGATCATCCTGTATAAGTGACCTGTCCATATCACTATTCACCACTCTACCAATCTTCAGGTCATCTGAAAACTTTATATGAAATTATTTTACATTCTCTTTTAGATCATGCATAAAGATATTAAATAGCATTGTGCCAAGCATCAATCCTTGTGGAATCCCATTAGAAACATCTATTCAAAAATGATTCCCCACTAACAATTACATTTTGAGATGTTATACACTGATTTTGTAGTATGCTAATTTTTTATTCCGAGTGTTGTGTGGTAAAATTTTGCCAGGGATCAATGTCAAGCTAACAGACCTATAATTTTTAAAATATCGACAAAACTTTTTTTTCTTTCAGTTCCCAGGAACTTCTCCAGTGTTTTAAGATTTGTTGAAAAATGACCTCAATTATCAGGAGAGCTCTTTAGCCAACTCTTTGAAAACTTTTGGGTAAAAATTATCTGGAACAACTGATTTAAATGGTTTAACTTTAGAGATGATGTTTAACACTCTCCTAAGTTATCGCTGTAATGGAAAGTATTTCATCATCATCTTTGTGGTCTCTGAATACGTCATCTGGCTTCTTTCCAAATACAGAACAGAAATATTTATTGAATACTTCTGCCTTGTCTGCATAATTATGACAACTTTATCATCTTCATCCAGTGACGGATCTATAACCATTGATAGGATTCTTCTAATTTCTGATGTTAAAAACCTTTCTTATTGTTCTTAAACCCTACCAGTGAGGGATTTTTCATTAATATCTTTAGCATTCCTTATCAATTATTTGCATTTTAATGACTAATTTATATTCATTGCTATCCACTTCTCCTTTATTCTATTTGTTAATATTGTCTCTTTATATCTTATTGCATTAACAAAATTTAAACCAACAACTTCAGCTGGAGGAAGGAACAATTTGGGGAGGATGGATAGTTTAGTAGAGGGCTCTAGTCTGAGAGTCAGGAGATCTGGGTTCAATTCCAGACTTGCTGTGTGATGTTGGGCAAGTCACAATCAGACCCCTTACCAAGTTCCCTATCTGTAAATTGGGGATACTATTTCCCTACCTCATACAGATGTTACAATGATAAAACCCATTAATGATTGTGAAGTGCTCTGAAACTACATAGACCCAATGACTAAAGCTGGTTGGAAATTTTCCAACATAATATTTTTCTGTCAGAAAATGTCAATTTGTTGAAATTGAAACATTCCACCTAAACATCAATTTCAACAAAATTCTGATCAAACCCTGCTTGATTTCTTGCCAGCTTGCCTGCTGAGCTCCTTGGCAGCTCATTCTCCTGGAACCATTCTGCTTGTAGTTCTGAGATTTATTGTTTTTGTTCTTCTACAGAATGAATTTTTTTTCAAAATCTCATAATTTGTCACAGAATGGAAAATCACATTACCATTCAGCTCTATTAATGACTTCGAGAGGTCAGTGTTATAGAAGGCACTAAAAACACTTTGAGTTTCAGAATTATATTTCAACTGTGATTTTCCACTAGTATTAATTAGAGCTCATGTATACAGTCATCACCATTAATCAGAATACATCCGGGGACCATGAAAAGTACTCTTTTTCTTGGAAGTCCAGTATCAGTCTGTATGGAGAGATGCACACTGTATTGCAATTTTAATTTTTTCCCTTCTCTTTCCATATGTTCTTGCTGAGATATCTTGAAAGTCCCAGGTTAGCTACGTTTCAAACTCAATGACAGGTTTTAATCCACCCTTCCTGAAGCTGATGATGATACTGACTGAAACTGAAAAAAAATGAACTAAAAATGAACATCTGATTTTCAAATTAGGAAAACTACCACTGAAGAATCTAAGCTGAGACAGGTCCCTTAGAGAGGTGTATTTATTACCAGAGTGGTCATTCAGCAGGTACTCTTATACTTGGGGCTAGTTGTTATTAGTATTCTTACACTTGCTTTTTAATTTAGTTTCTGTTACATTGCTTACCAAATGTTGTGTGTGTCATTTTTATTCCTCCTGTAGACTTCCAAAATTGCTTTCGTAATAATCTAGTTTTCCAGTATTACTGCCACCAGCCTACATTTTTCCTCCTCATTATCTTTTAAGAACCTTGGCTAAATCCCATCTGGGCCTCAGAATTTATTGGTTTTGAAGCGTTGTAACTCATTTATCACCTCTGTCTTACTGACCCTGAAATCATCCAAGATAGTGAGTGCACAGCCAGTTTAGATAGGATTCTGTTAGTGTTTTCTGTCTCCAGTTACAGTATTCAAAAACCATGAATAACTGTCCTGGAAATATAACCTTGTTAAGGAGGGGAGACATTCATTCACAATGGAGAATTCAAAATCTTCAGCATTCCTAGGGTTAAAGCTGTTTATGGGAGGCTCTGTTTTTGAGTTGCAGTCCCCAACAGCTGCAGTAAGCTATCTGTTCTATTAAACTGGACACCAACCTTGTCTAGTTTTATAAAGCTTTGATCTCTGATCTTGAGAAGCCTAGTCAGTGTAAAGAACTGAGATTTTGATTGCTCAGTGAGGTCTGCTATTTTAGACTGAGTGCCCTGCATTATATTGACTGTCTCATTCCTGTTTCCCAAGATCCTAAAATATGTTTCTCTTGAGGCTCTCTCAGTGAGCCAAAGTTTCAAATAAGTAAAATGCAGGGAGTCAATCCTGTAGGATTGCATTTTCTCAAGTGTTGGGCAGAAAGAGTTGTTTTATGGCCCAATCTAGCGAGGTGCTTAACATCTTCAACTCCGACTAAAGCTGAAGGAGCTAAAGGCGCTCAGCACTGAGCTGTAAGTAGTGAGAAGTGGCAATCATAGACCAGCATTATCAGCTATAAATCTACATTTTAAGCAGTTCCAAAATTAAAGAATATTTATATACTAGGGGATGCTAAACTTATCCTACATTATACATTTACTTTATCACAGAGAGTAGCATTTGTTTGTTTTAAAATGTAGTGCTTGTGTACGTTCCAAACTGACAGCTCTGGAGACCACAGTCCTCCATTTAGCCACAGCAATTTCAAGAGCAGTTCAAGTTTCCTCATACTACCCTATTATTGTGACTCATCCAGCCTTCACCTTGAGATACCACTTCTCATGGTGAGAAAGTAATTCAGTTCCATTCAGAGAATCAAAGATTAACAATAGAAAGAGACTGATTAGGTCATTAAGTCCATTCCTCTGGCAAAGCAGGATTACTCCTTACTAAATATTTTCTTGTACTTTGTGGAGTCTGGTTTTAATTTCTTCAGTGTTTCTTTGTTTGGTGTTTCTACTGAGACTGCAAACAAGGTTGTCAATTAATGGCAGTTCTAATAGTGGGTGTTTTCTGTGGTGTGGATGCTTCACTAGAACAAACTACACCGGGGAGGCAACATGGTCTGACGGCTGAAGAGATGAACAGTGTGTCAGGAGATCAGGGTTCTATCCCAGATCCTGCCACAGCCGCCTCCTGCGTGAATTGGGGCTGTCACTTAACCAGTTGTATGCTTCAGCAACCCCACTGGCAATATGAGAATAATACTCTCCACCTTTGGAAGGTACTTTGAGCAATTCATATATTGGTATAAGTTATTATAATGTAAGTCACAAAAGCCACCAAATATCTTCCAATTGTAGCAATTTTCATTCTTTACTGTCATGGATTGATTTGAATCACTGACCTAGAAAAGAAAGGAAATGACTACGAGTCTGAGCCTATGATATGCTAAGAGCCTTTGCTGAAATGCTAAGCAACCTCATCACCTTCCAGGAAGCCCTCAGCACTTTGCAGGACTGGGAATCCACTGAGTTATCCAGTTCCTCTCCGCCAGAAGTTTGACTTTTTCTATCCATACATATGTAGTACGGAGTCTTGCTCCCACTGAAATTGTTGGTGAAATTCCTGTTGGCTTCAATGGGAAAAGATCTGGCTCTGGTCTAAACAAAATAAACCTGCTAAATGAATATAAACATGCTAAAGGAAATGCTGAAAGATAATGATGATCAGACATAAGGAACTTCTAAAATACATTACTGTGTTTATGTAGCTGCAAACATGCTATAGTACACAATGAAATACTTTCCCAAATGAGAATCTGATATAATAAACATGCTAAAGTAATTGTTATAGTCACACTGCAGCTATGCATTTAGTGGGTGTCAGCCATACTTAAAATCAGAAGAATCTCACAGTGTGGCAATCTGAGCTTCTATGTCTGCACTTCATTACACCACTTTTATGCCAGTGAAACTCCACTAATGTAGTTCATTCTGGTGGAAAAGTACTGTAGCAGAATGGAGAACCAACCCCTACATGTCCAGAAGTTGGAAAATCAACAACACCACATGTAGCAGAGGTTTTGCAATAAAAATGTCATTTCCTAGCATCATAGGATTAGTAAACTTTGTGGGGTGGGAAATGAACTGATGTATTAAGGCCACATTATATTCTTACTTAGGGAGAAACCATCAAATACCTTAAACCCCAAATTTGACCCTACTTTATTTTTTTTTTCTTAAAATCCGATTCAGTACTTTACTTACAGTACATTAGAAGTATCAAACAGACAAAGCCTAGTTTTAAAAGTTACTTTTAGAATAATTTCTTCTCTTCTTACTACACCTATTTTCTTTCTAATACTTCTTTTCCTCTTATATATTTTAAAGCTCTTTTTATTCCTCTTAATCCCTGCATCTAATTACATTTCACCCTGGATGGCTCATTGACATCTCAAGTTCACCCCAAAACCAAGCTCATAATTTTCCCTCCCAATCCTCACCTCTATTTCCATTTTTCATTGCTGTTGATAGCATCCCCATCTTCTCAGTCACCCAGTTCAAAGCAACTGTGGTTTATCTTACTCGTCCCTCTACTCCTGCCCCCACATTAGGAAGTGACCAAATGTTTTTTTGCTTCTTCTTCCACAACATTTAAAAATATCTGTCTTCCTTCCCATCCTAAATCATTTGCCCACACCCGGAACATCTCCAGCATTGACTACTATAACCTCCTCCTCTTGGGTCTTTTAGACACTTCCCTTGCCGAGCTCCAGTTTGTTCAAAATAAATCATCTTTATTGCTCATTGTTCACAGTGTCACTCCTCCATTTGCAGCCCTCCACTGGCTCACCATTGTAAAGTCTTTATGCTTAATTGTAAGGTCACTCTGCTTCAATCTATAACTCTGACCTTGGGTTTTTTGTATTCCCCACATTCCCTTCAGTACCTCCTCCCACTCCCTCATTTGCACTTTCTCCGATGTCTCCCCCTATGCACAAATACTCTGTGCTAAACCACATTTTTATCCTCATTCAAATTCTTCCTTAAATTCACTAATGTTGTGTAACCTGTGAGAAGTGATCTTTAAAATGCAAACCAACAAAAACTAATTTAACAGAACCACTAAGAACCACTAAGACATGTGCTTGACTTTATCATAACTCTTGTTCTCACTCTTCCCTCTCTCTTTTTGTCACTCAGGAAGTCCTCACTCGCTATGTAATGTCTGAGTTTAAGGCACAAGCTGTGCCCAAGATTTGAAAAATGGGTGCCTATAGTTAGGCTCCTAAATTCATCTAAATAAGTGATCTGAATTTTAAAAGTGCTGAGCACCCAGCAGCTTTCACTGACTTAATTTTAATGTGAGATGTGTGGTGAGGCTCCTCCCTTACTTTGAAAATCTCATGTATTAGAAACCTGGTGGAAATAGTCTCAAAACTGGATTGTTAATATAATTAGACAGAAAGGAAAGCACTTCCACCCGTTCTTTCCTTTCTGTCTAATTATATTAACAATCCAGTTATGAGACTATTTCCACCAGGTTTCTATTATGCTCAGTAGATCATAATCTTCATCATTTAATGGTAGTGCTTGTTGATTTCCCAAGTGTCTTGCATTTGTGAATAGACAACATAAAAATCCTGTTGAGTGCTATTTTTGTTCTTTATTTTCTATTTCAGGCCAGGTTTTTCCTTACTACAGATATAGGAAGTACATGATAGGTTATGTGAGTTTGGTAAAACACCCCTCTTCTTCCTTCCTTTCATTAATATAAACTACATGCATTAAAGTACACAAGCAAAAATAATGGCCAGACTGTGGCTCTTCAGCCACCAACCATGAAAAGGGGAGGTGCAGGGGTGCACTGTATCAAAGGGGGTTCCTCATTTTTGTATGTGACTGAGGTACAGTATAGGACAGAATGGCACTGGCTACACACTCTGCTGGCTAATGTAAAAAGGTGTATGTGGAGCTATGATTCTAAACTTGCCCTTCCTCCTAGCATTACTGTTGGCCTTGGCTTTTTACTGAGTCTGCAACCTTTATTGTATCCATGCAGTTGCCAACACAGAGAAGATTGGGGATATTGAACTCTGGTTTCTGCAATTGACTTTTCCCCATGAAGAGAAGTTTAGAGACAGGGATGTGTTTTCAGAGATTGCTGGTGCCCAGTGATGGTTTCCTGAGGAAAGGGCTGGACTACTGCATATTTAAGGGTTATTGAAAGCTTTCCCTCCCTATAAAAAGCATTAGCTATATAGAAAAAGTGAAGCCAAGCACACTGCTCAGGTGTAACCAACCAATAGCAGTAACGTTCCCTTTAACACATGATGTTACATACTGCCCTTACTGCCTTCAGAACTTCTACCTATGAGACAATCAGTTACGGAAGGTAACACAATTATCTTTTCCTGCTGTGGTTCCACTTTCAGGCTGCCAGTAAATATATCCTGAATTAGATCAATATTCCCTGTGAAGTAAGGTGAGAACTCCTGATAGAAGCAAATATTTAAGTCTGAAACTGGACAATTTGGAAATCACAAGCCTCACACACTCAAAACAGAACACTGGGTCATGCTACATGAGGAACAGAAGAGAGAAAGATAGGTTTTTATTAAAAACAGAGAAGGGCAAAAGAAATCAAGATTTTCATTCTCCCCAGAAGGTAACACAAATAATGCAGGATGCAAAAACAAATTTAAAAACAACATGTAGAAAAGTCCTAGAAAACAGAGTCTATTTAAGATAATCACACTCAGGAGTTCATTACATTTGCTTAAATGATTATTTTTTCTCTAGTATGTGGATTATTTATTCTTAAACAAGCAATTTTAGGGTTCTGTAATTTTGTTAAATTTCTCTGGCTCATTGTATAAAACTTTTCTGACCTTTTGGAATGTATTTTTTTTTTTTTTTTGTAATACGACAAACTGATCCTGCTGACCCTGTTCTTCACCAACATAATGTATTTATGTCTAAAATCTGGTTCGGGGGGATCTGATTTATTTGTCTTGCTAGATTTGATTTTAATATTCCTTTTGCTACTGTGCCCTCTGAAAAGCAGGGTTTTATTAGTTTATGCTCAAATTTTAATAGAAGAAAGTATTAAAAATGTAGACACAGTTTATTTGATTTGATCCTGGTTCTCCCAGGCTTAAATACTTTGGTTTCCTCTCTAAAAACCTTAATAGTATTTGCTCCTTGCCTGCTACTGCCTCTGCCCTTTTGCTTGAACTTTATTAGTTGGCTTGGGGAAGTGGACTGAACTGTCAGCAGACAAAATTGATGCAAAAGAAAATGAAAGTAAGGTCTTGTCTACACTGCACACTTTTGTTGACAGAAGTCAGCTTTTGTCGACAAAACAGTGGCGGTGAACACACTGAAATGCTCTTCCCATCGACATAACTCCCCTGCTATGCCGACATAATAAAACTACCTCAACGAGAGGTGAGGGCTTATGTCAGTATAGTTAGGGCAACACAGTATCTGTGTACACACTGAGTTCCTGATATTGGCTGTCATTCTTGTCAATTTGACAAGAAAGCCAGCTCCTGTGTTGCTGGGATCACAGAGGCAAGAAGCCCTGGGCTGCTGCCCTCCACTCCTGACTGGGAGCGTGGAGGCGAGAAGCCCTAGGGAGTAGCTGGGCTCCTGGTGAGGAGCTGCGTGGAGCTGAAAGACCTGGCTCTCAGTCCCCACACAGTCCCTCTTTGGTCGGTAGAACTGCTCCTGAAGAGGATACACATCACCGACAGAAGGAAGGTAGTGTGGACATCAGCCACTGTAGTAATTAATGTGTTGGCTGTAAGTTGAACTAACATAGATTGACTTATCTTTGTAATGTAGACATAGCTTAAGAAACGGATAGGCAGAAAAGAACAAATGAGATGGAAAGAGATAATTAAGCAAATAAAATAAATCAAATGAGACATCAGAGAAGTAGGATAGATTAATAAAGGAACAAAAACAGTGGATAAAACCAAATGAACAAAAGAAAGAAAAAACAATGAATGCGATTAAAACAGAAAAAAAGAGAAAATTATAACTGAAGAAAACAATCTGCAGCCTTTGCTCAAGCAAAAGTGATTGAAAGAAAAAAATATATGGGAGGTTAATTTTGTTTCTTATTTGTTAGCTTATTCTGTTCTTGCCTCATTTTCTTACCCTGAATTTCTCTTTCACGAACAATCAATCTGTTTGTTTGTTTTTTCCCCCTTTATGCAGTTGGTTTTGGCCATTTCTCTACTTTCTATTTCTCTGTACTTCATGGGATTTTTCCTTCAGGGCCAGATTATGCCTGGTTCATATGTGAATATGGGGCAGGTGGGGGAGGACAAAAGAATCCTTGCAGTCTAGGTAGAAACATAGTTCCTGTATTTGAGGAATGCAGGAATTACTCTGTTCCTACTTCCCAGGGTAGCAGGGAACTACAGATTCACCCAGCTCTATTTACCAGCCTTAAGAGCAAGACCATCACAACAGGGGGAAACAAATTGCCCCTCGTGAAAGGAGCAGCAGCAGTCATGCTGAATTTTGTTGCAGGAGAGATCTGAAAGGCATTCTGCCTCTGAGGCAGACTGCATTGTGTTGCTCCCCAGGGTCAGTGAGAGTATGTCTACACTCCACCTGTGACTGGTCCATGTCAGCTGTAAAATTGCAGTGTAGCCTGAATGTCTATACCGCAATTTTACAGCCCTGTAGCCCGAGCTCCATGAGTCTGAGAAAGCTGACATGGGCCAGCAGCAGGTATTAATTGCAGTGTAGACATACCCTCTGACTTCACACCACCGTTTACTTTGGCCTGTGTGTAATAGGCATGATCTACGTGGAAGTGAGAACTTTAGGACCAGACATTTGGTGATTATTTAGCTTCATCTCAATTTCCAATTATTTATAAAATGGGTTTTAAGTCTGGATTGTAGTTTGCTGAACAAGTTAAATGTATTTTTGAGTAATTAACCAAAAGAATTGAGGATTTCTAAATACTCTTTATTGGTTTTCTGAGTAAAAAAACACTACAAATGAGTTTTAACAAGCACTATATCATGCTAAGTCATGGATGAGATAAAAATTAAGGATTTATCCAATGTCACTTATACCACCCTAACAAACATTTTGCCTGACTCTCTAATTCTGTAATTTGTTTTCTAGGAGACTGTTAATTCAGTCCCTTCACTCAGTCTTTTCCCATTAAAGTTCTTATTCCAATGTAACATGATGCATGTTCCAGACATTGGCACATCTTATTTTTGCTTGATGTTTGAATAAGCCTATGCCTGCCAGATATATTGATTATACAGGCACCAGAGTAGTGAATGCAAGTTCTGACCACTTGCACTGACTCAAGATGCTTCAGGTCACTTGACTATCTATTCTTGATTTCTTTCTTTACTTTATCCTCCCTTGCTCTCTGGTGCACAGGATATTGTCCTGGTCTGTCCAGGCTTCTGAGTGTAATGTTGAAGAATTTGGCTTCTTTCTCTATTGCTCTGTGTAACGTTTCAATAGGACACCCTCTTTTTCTCTTTCCAAGTTGTATCCACGTTATCACTTGATATGGAAGTTGTGTGGTGACATTCTTAAAAGAGTGTCCTAAATATGTCCACAATCTTCTTCTTGCCATGTTTGATGCTGCAGGTTGATTTGTTTAGAATTTCTGATGTTGCAAGAAACTGTTTCCAGTGGACCCTGAAGATCTTCTGCAAACACTTATTTTGGAATGAGTTGATCTACTTATCTATTTCTGTTGCAGATTGTGTTTTATTCGGCCTTGTCTACACTACGAGAGTAGTTCGATTTTACTTAAATCGAATTTTTGGAATCGATATTGCAAAGTCGAACGTGTGTGTCCACACTAAGGACAGTAATTCGACTTTGTGAGTCCACACTAACGGGGAAAGCGTCGACATTGGAAGTGGTGCACTGTGGTCAGCTATCCCACAGTTCCCGGAGTCCCCGCTGCCCATTGGAATTCTGGGTGGAGCCGCAAATGCCTTCTGGGTAAAAAAAAGGTGTCCAGGGTGCTTTTGGGTAACTGTCGTCATCCGTCCATCACTCCCGCCCTCCCTCCCTGAAAGCGCCGGCGGGAAATCAGTTCGCGCACTTTTCTAGTCAGTGACAGCGCGGACGCCACAGCACTGCGAGCATGGAGCCTGCTGCAACCATCACTGCAGTTGTGGCCGCTCTCAACGCCTCGCAACTTATCATACACCTTTCCCTGAGGCAGATGCAGAAAAGTCAGGCGAGGAGGCTACGTCAACGCGGTGATGGCCTGAAGTCTGAGAGTAGCACAGACCTCTCAGAAAGCAGGGGACCCAGCGCCGAGAACATCACGGTGGCAATGGGTCATGTTGATGCCGTCGAAAGGAGATTCTGGGCACGGGAAACAAGCACTGAGTGGTGGGACCGCATAGTGCTGCAGGTCTGGGATGAATCCCAGTGGCTGCGAAACTTTCGCATGCGGAAGGGAACTTTCCTGGAACTTTGTGAGTTGCTGTCCCCTGCCCTGAAGCGCAATGACACCCGGATGCGAGCAGCCCTGACTGTCCAGAAGCGAGTGGCCATAGCCCTGTGGAAGCTTGCAACGCCAGACAGCTACCGGTCAGTCGCGAACCAGTTTGGGGTGGGCAAATCTACCGTGGGGGTTGTTGTGATGCAAGTAGCCAAGGCAATCGTTGATGTACTGCTGCCAAAGGTAGTGACCCTGGGAAACGTGGAGGCGATCATAGATGGCTTCGCAGCGATGGGATTCCCAAACTGCGGTGGGGCCATAGATGGAACTCACATCCCTATCCTGGCACCGGAACACCAGGCCAGCCAGTACATTAACAGAAAGGGCTACTTTTCCATGGTGCTGCAAGCACTGGTGGACCACAGGGGACGTTTTACCAACATCTACGTGGGATGGCCGGGCAAGGTTCATGACGCTCGTGTTTTCAGGAACTCTGGTCTGTTTAGACGGCTGCAGCAAGGTATTTACTTCCTGGACCACAAAATAACTCTTGGGGATGTGGAGATGCCTATAGTCATCCTCGGGGACCCAGCCTACCCGCTAATGCCCTGGCTCATGAAGCCCTATACTGGCGCCCTGGACACTGAAAAAGAACTCTTCAACTACCGGCTGAGCAAGTGCAGAATGGTGGTGGAGTGTGCTTTTGGCCGTCTCAAGGGGAGATGGAGAAGCTTACTGACTCGCTGTGATCTCAGCGAAACCAATATCCCCATTGTTATTGCAGCTTGCTGTGTGCTCCACAATCTCTGTGAGAGCAAGGGGGAGACCTTTATGGCGGGGTGGGAGGTTGAGGAAAATAGCCTGGCTGCTGATTACTCACAGCCAGACAGCCGGGCGATTAGAAGAGACCAGCGGGAAGCGCTGTGCATCCGGGAGGCTTTGAAAGCAAAGTTCCTGAGTGAGCAGGGTAACCTGTGACTTTAAAGTTTGTGTATTGAGAAGCTAAACCTGCCCCCATTTCTTTGCCCAGTTAATGTTGACTATCCTATCCAGTTACATACCCCCTTCACCCCACTTCCAACACACGTTTCAAAATAAAAATAGTTCTACTTTGTTAAAGCACACCGTTTTCTTTAATACTGTATTCGCGGGAATTTTTTAAAACTGGGACGCAGACTGTGGTGCGGAGCGGGTGTACTGTAGTGGCGCGAATGCAGCTTCTAAACTCAAGGATTGACAGGCTCTGCTGCGGTGGGATGGTTGTTTCAACGGAGCCTGTCACCCCTCCTGATAGGGACTGTGTGTATGGGGGGGTCTATGTGACTTTGTGGCAGGGGGAGGACGGTTACAGATCCCCTGCTGTGTGGCTCTGTGATCCTGCCTAAGGACCGCCGCTTAAGATCTGTAACTGCCCTCCCCTGCCACAAAGTCACAGAGCAACCCACCCCCCACCACATAACATGAAAACAACCTCCCAGACTAACCAGGGTAACTAGTCACTGCATCACTGCACTATGTATGTGCCCTGCTGCTGTGCCTGCCCCCGACTATATACCCTGCCAAAGGTGACTGTCCTGTCGAATTACCAACCCCCTATCCCCCCCTCCTGCAAAAGAACATGATGGAAACAGTAGTTAACAGAAACGTATTTTTTATTATCAACCAAACATGGAACTGGGAAAGTGAAACTTGGACGGGGGCTTGTGTCAGGCGGGAAGGAAAGAACTTGTCAAATTTTGGGGAATGAGAGCCTTCTGCTGCTCGAGCTCTCTGCAGGGGTGGAGTGAGAGTTAGCAGGGACTCTGCCGCCTCTCCTTCTGTGCACTTTGGGTGAGGGGAGTATGGGACTTGGTGGCGGGGGAGGGCGGTTAGAGATGGACTGCAGCGGGGCTCTGTCCTCCTGCCTCCGTTCCTGCAGAACATCCACAAGGCGCCGGAGCGTGTCCGTTTGCTCCCTCATTAGTCCAAGCAGGGTTTGAGTCGCCTGCTGGTCTTCCTGACGCCACCTCTCCTCCCGATCCATGTTGGCTTGGTGCATTCGGGTCAAGTTCTCCCGCCACTGGGTCTGCTGTGCTGCCTGGGCTCTGGAGCAGGCTATAAGCTCCGAGAACATGTCCTCCCGTGTCCTCTTCTTCTTATGCCTAATCCGCGCTAGCCTCTGGGAGTGTGATGACAGGCTAGGTTGTGAGACAGTCGCAGATGGGGCTGTGGGAATGGGAAAAAGGGAGTGAATTCCTCAGAAAGATAAATGTAGTTGTGAACAAAGAACATAGTCTTTCTCTGTTAACAAGACCATGCACAGCACCTCTCACATGCGCACTCAGCACAAGGTCGAATTCTCGGCCTTCGCATTCAGTGCCTGGGGTCTTCTACAGCACATTTGAGAAGCCTCTCAGGAGAACGGAATTTCTGTTGCAGGCAGACATGGTAAGCCGTAGACTTGTGGCAGCTTAAAACTTTAATATTAGCAATGGCCTCATTTCACATTGAAATCAATGTCGGTCCCTGCTGCCAGCAATTCGGCAAGCAGGAAGTCTGCTCCTGTCCCACACCCTCGCGGCTGTCCCCGGGAACGATCCCTTTCGGCTGCCCCTCTCCCGCCTCCACCGCGTGGCTGCAAACCAGCGGTTACAGTTCTGTAAAGGAACGGCAAAGCAGTCCCAACACTAACATTCCCCTACCTCATTCAAAGCAGGTCATCATGAGCGACATCACCCTCATGAGGATCTCTGACAGCGAGAAAGAGAGAATGCTCCGGGAAAGCCTGCAAAGACCAGGGCCGTATGCCGCCATGCTGTGCAGAGCAATGATTCCAGAGTACTTGATAGTCTCGTGGCGTGGCAACGTGTCCTACTACGGAGGACCCAATAAGGCCGCTCTCCCCAAGAACCTAATGCAGCGGATTTCCAATTACCTCCAGGAGAGCTTCCTCGAGATGTCACAGGAGGATTTCTGCTCCATCCCCGGACATATAGACCGCATTTTACTGTAGCTGCTGTAGCAGTGACTAACCAGTAGAGCGGCTTGGGCAGGACAATCATGCAAAACCGGACATTGCTAGATTTTTTTTCAATAGTTGCACTGCCCATGACTGAACCGTTAAGCTAATCAAACTAATCATGAGAAACCCATTTTTTAAATTGTTAATATTCCTGTTCTGTTACAAATAAATGTTTAGATTTTTACAACACTTACTGGCTGATCCTTCCCCAGATTCTGTGTCCGGGGTAACGGCTGGGGAGGGTTGGTAGGGGATCTCTGTAAGGGTGATGAAGAGATCCTGGCTGTCGGGGAAATCAGCGTTGTGAGCGCTGTCGACTGCCTCGTCCTCCTCATCTCCTTCCTCATCTTCCCCGTCCGCTAACATGTCCGAGGATCCAGCCGTGGACACTATCCCATCCTCAGAGTCCACGGTCACTGGTGGGGTAGTGGTGGCGGCCGCACCGAGGATGGAATGCAGTGCCTCGTAGAAACGGGATGTCTGGGGATGGGATCCGGAGCGTCCGTTTGCCTCTTTGGTCTTCTGGTAGCCTTGTCTCAGCTCCTTGATTTTCACGCGGCACTGCGTTACATCCCGGCTGTATCCTCTCTCTGCCATGTCTTTAGAGATCTTCTCGTAGATCTTTGCATTCCGTCTTTTGGATCGCAGCTCGGAAAGCACGGACTCATCGCCCCACACAGCGATGAGATCCAAGACTTCCCGATCAGTCCATGCTGGGGCCCTCTTTCTATTCTGAGATTGCACGGCCATCACTGCTGGAGAGCTCTGCATCGTTGCCAGTGCTGCTGAGCTCGCCACGATGTCCAGACAGGAAATGAGATTCAAACTGGCCAGACAGGAAAAGGAATTCAAATTCAAATTTTCCCGGGGCTTTTCCTGTGTGGCAGTTCAGAGCATCCGAGCTCGTACTGCTGTCCAGAGCGTCAACAGAGTGGTGCACTGTGGGATAGCTCCCGGAGCTATTAGCGTCGATTTCCATCCACACCTAGCGTAATTCGACATGGCCATGTCGAATTTAGCGCTACTCCCCTCGTCGGGGAGGAGTACAGAAGTCGAATTAAAGAGACCTCTATGTCGAACTAAATACCTTTGCGGTGTGGACGGGTGCAGGGTTAATTCGATGTAACGGCGCTAACTTCGACATAAACGCCTAGTGTAGACCAGGCCTTAATTTATCTATACAATTCCTAGGTTGCCTTCTGGTGTTACTTTCCTCTTGACATAGTCCATGACCAGTGCAAACAATAGTAGGAACATAATGCACCCTTCATTCATTCAGTTGTCACTACAAAACATTGGCTGATGTTGTTAACATCTCTGACTGCATATTTGGCATTATCATATAGATCCTTGATTCTAATTATTTTTTCTTGGTATTCCATAACTTGTCATAATTCTCTAAAATCTGTCTCTGCATATGCTGTGAAAAGCCTTCTGGAGATCAAAAATATTTCTCACAAGAGGTGCTTGCAACTCCACAGTGTGTTCTGAGAACAACAATATGGTCTGTGCATGATCTCAATGATCTAAAATCTGCTTGTTCCTCTCTAATTTGGAAATTTGTTTGTTTCTTGATACATTCTGTGATGATGTTGAACATGATTCTCCCAGGCACTAAGAGTAGATTATGTGCTGAAAGCAAAATGCACACCATCAATCTAGAATCCTTGTAGGGTTCCAGACCTATTCTATAAATTTAAAGGATCCAGTCTTTCAAATCACAGACAATCCCTTGAAGAAACAGTGACTCTAAACTACTCTTCTAACAACATTGCCAAAACTCTTGGATCACACTGCATCCCCTTATCACAGGACAGAAAATCCTAATAACACACTGAGAATGTTTTCAAGAGACCCTAGCATAATGATATAAGTAGGCAGTTCAAGCTTCACAGGAGTAGAGAAGATTTTCTTAGCTACCCTTCAGGGACTTCTGAGGTGTCTTTCAGGTCCCAAGATCATTTAGCTAGTCGCAGAAGTGAGAGTAAGAGCCTTCACTGACCAGGTGGGCCTACAGCATGGCTCCTTCAGAAAGATACAATATCGGAGAAGTGTCCAACTGATGCCCGTTAAAGATCCTGGGAAGAGGAAGGATGGGAAGCAGATGGGTTCATTGCCTTCCAAAAGACATCAAATGTAAGAAGCCCTGAAGTCTGTTAGGAGGATGGATGGTGTATGAAAGGAAAGATTCCATACCATAAGGGTACAGTGATTGGTGAGTATCACAGAGGTTCATGACAGGTACAGGGATGATTGGAATTTGGAGGTTTGTGCAAGCCTAAGCCACTTGTTTTGGGTTAGGAGAATTCACGTAAATAGAATCCAGTGAGTTTTGCACAATTGTGGTCAGCACCATTGCTTGGCAAATCTGGTAGGTTCATTTAAAATATATCATACATTCAGAATTTACAAATTTATATGATCACCTATAACTGACTTCTTCAACGTGTACTCAGGAAATCTGCATGAAATTCCTCCCTGAGTTGGAGCAGGAGAGCCAAGAAAATATTGCTGAATCTTTGAAAAGCCTAGCCTCTAGGGAGGGTCCAGTCAAAGATTTCCACCCCCCACCCATTGCAGATTGAAAATTCAGTTTCTCGCAACCTGAGGGACACAAGGCCCACCTGGTGAAAATTTCTCTGATCAGGTAAGTAACAATCTCCTTTCCCCCCTCCCTTATTCTCACATTCAATATATTATAGTTCATTTAGTTCTCAAATGGTAGAAAAAAATGATGAAACTAAATTAAAAAATGCAGGAAAAAACCAGGGTGTCACAATAAAAGTATACAATGCCAGTTGTAAGTGTCACAATAAAAGTATACAATGCCCTGTAAGCTGTTACAGGGATATACACACACTCACCAAGTTCTTTTCCCTATAACTAAAAATTTGTGAAAAATCTACTTTATCCAAATGAAAAGAAGTAATTAAAGAATGTGTTGTGAAATGTAATTAAACAAAATGCAGGAAAAGCCTTTGTTTTTTGTTTGTTTTTTGTTCTCATTGAAACATTTGCATCCCATTTCAGTTGTTTAAAGTTAGTGACTTCTGACATTTAATGCTTTCCATCACTCTCAATGACTCACATTTTAAAATGTAAGTGAATGCAATAATTGTCCACTGAAGGCTAAATTCTGAACAGAGATAGCCAGATCCTCTGTGGTGGGCGAGAGCCAGATAGCATATCAGAGATGTAAGGCTGTTATGCAGCTGGTGAGAACTACCTGATTCTCTGCCTGGCTTGATCTCAGTTCAGATTAGAGCAGCTAGGAGGCTCCTCTAACCTATGCTATCTGGAAACCGTTCACCAGCTGAGGTTAACCAAAACACAGCAAATGCTTCAGCCTTGCTCCTTCCCAACCCAGCATGCTCCCTACATCAGTACCAATGCAGGATGAGTAAATGCTGGTTATGCCATCTTTATGTCATATGAGAACTCTCCCATGCCTGGGAAATTCTCAGATTGCCAGATTCTTGTCTCTTTATGCTGCTGGAATGGAAGGGGAAAGAATCTGGCCCAGAATCTTTTGTCAATTTACAGCAGCACATCCAATCATTTATCTGGTCATTTATTAAGCCTACATTAAAAAAAACATACACAAAGAGCTATATTTTTACAGAAATAGGCAAAGAAAATTTAGTCTTCTATTTTCTCAGCCGCTTGTCAGTATTCTTTCCAAGCATATCCAACTGCATGAAAGGAGATATTCAGTGATTACCACTTGTAAAGATAGTATTAACCCAAGACCTTTCTTTGGGGTTTATTCTCCAATAACTGTTCTGTACAGTTTACATATAACTGATATTCATCCAAATAGATCATTCCCCAGGTGCAGAAGCATTGGCTTATTGCATTGATAGGGAAAGTTAGAGTACCAGTTGAAAAGAGAGTTTAAAGAGAATTATCAATAGCTAAGTAAAACACCTTATTTATTCACCATTCTGGTTTATGTTTGACCATTGCTACCTCTTTGTCACTGGTTAAATGTTTGGTATGAATTTTTCCAGTAAAAAGGGTGTGTGTGTAAGTAAAGCACCAAATTATGTTAGCATGGATATTGCCAAAGAGGTATTATAGTTTTCCATAAAACTTTTTCGTAAGTACGCTTCAGTGTGAGTCTATGATGAGATTCCCTTGATGATCCATAGACTTCTGGGATGTAATCCTGGCTCCATTGAAGTCTATGGGAGTTTTGTGATTGACCTCAGTGGACCAAGATTCCACTCCTGGCTTTTATGAGACCAAACTCTGTGTGGTAAATGTATTTATGTAATTTTATGTCTTTTTTTCTGTGTACTGAAGATTAATATTTCTAAGAAGACTGTTATTTAGGGCTAAATCCAAACCCATTGAAAGAAAAGAGTACATAAAGTCATGGGTTTGCCCCTCCACATGTTGGCCAGCAGAGCTGTCTGACAATGTTGGTTGAAATGGGAATATGCTGAACTCCTCAACAGGAATGTAACAGTACAGCACTACCTCTGTTCATTGAGGAACTCCAGGAAGTGACTCCATATTGCCTCCAAAACAGGCATTATCTAGCCCTTGGGGGAGGTATGTTTTTAGACGGTAATAATGAAAAATCACCTGGATAGTTAAGATGTGGTCTCATATCACAAAGGGTTATATTTAATGGGTATCTTCTTTTGTATGATGAATTTGAAAAACAATATTAAAGGTTGACATCCAAGTTTGTCATCCTCTCTATGGCTTTCAGTACAATGGAATAAATCAAGGCTGTCCCTCCAGAGAGAGATCTTAGAGGGCAGTGGTTCACTAGTTGTTCCATGGTTTGGATGTCTTCACCACATTTGCATATTGAGCTGTCCTTCATTTTCTATTTGTCTAGCAGATAGTTGCCCATGTGAGGTTCTTAAGTGGTTCGCTGTGGTCCATATCCTACATAGCATGATGAAGGTAGGTAGTTGGTGTAGGATCTGACTCTTGACCCAACTGTTTTCCCATAGCCTCTGCTACTTTTCTTTTGGTGACAGTCCAGAGATTTTGAGAGCTTTGACCACTCACCAGAAGGAATTCTTGGATTTATGAAAACATCTTGGGGGGCACTGGGAATCTTCATAGATGAGCAAGTCTGCACTCATTATTGCGCTGTTGTATTTTCCTATTATTGGTTCTTCTCTTTAGAGGGATGGTAGTAAGATATATGCGAGGATGGGGCCAGCCTGTCATTGTTGACTTCATCACTCCTAAGACAATTCTCATAGCAGCGTTCAATTGCATGTCAACAAATTTCATATATTTATTACCTGATCATAGTGGGGTGCAGTGTTCAGCGGCTGAGAAGATAAGGGCTGGGGGAGCTGTCTGCAAGGTGTGAACATCTGCTCTCCAACTGGTCCTAGTTAATTTGGGGATTACATAATTCCTAGCCTTTATCTTGGTGGTCTTCATCAGATGTTGGTGGTATGTGAGGCTACAAAGCAGAACCACTCAGATATTTTGGGAAATCCTCATGCCTGACTTTGATACTTAATGGTATGAGACCGTAGGAAGAAAGGCTCCATCTAGACAGGTCTAGAAATTGAGTTAAGGAGCTCATGTTTAAACACAGTCTCAACTAGTTTATAACATTGTTTGGCTAATCAGTTTGGTGTGAAACTGTATATTGCCATAATTTGGTCACACTCCCATTGGGCTGCAAAACCATGTTAGAAGCATGTTACCTGGGAATGTATTAAAAACAGAGTTTAACTACAGTTCCCTAATTCGGTTTCTATGGTATGGTTAAAGGTAAGTCTAGAGTCTAGTCTAATCAAGGATAGTTACAACACTGAGTTTTAGAGGTGGGATTCATCCACCGAGGCCTAAAGTTCTGGAAATGCTTTTTATGCTGCTTGTCTGGAGTTCAGTTCCTGCAAGGTTTAGGTGACTTTAAAACTTGTGTGTGTAGAAGCAGCCCCTCATGCTTCTGAGCCATGTAGAATTTTTACATTTTTGATGCATTCAATTTTTTTAGCCTGGTGAATTGTCTGCAATTTGTTTTCTACTTTCCCCCACATCTTTTTCTTCACTTTTTTTTGTCTCTTAAGAACTAATATGCCTATGTCTTAAGAAAGGGATAAAAAGTTTCATATGAAGGATACATGGAATATGGCTCATCCTTCAAGTCCTTAAAAATAGCAGAAGTTCACCCTTGCTGTTTCCTTGCACAAAGATCCATATATATACACTGTTAAACACAGAGCAATCAAATATGTGTAGGGAGTCATTTGCCTTTGCCATTTTTCATTTCTGTACATAATACTCAATAAAATACTTGCGTATCCTCAAGTTTGTACCATGGTAGACTTGCCTGAGATTAAAAGTTCTATTACTTCTTTTGAATCAAGTTAACAAAATACTTCCAAATAATAAACACAAAAGCTTATGGAAAAATCTTAGAATAAAAATTCTTGCTAAACCAAGTACAATTATGCATTCAGGTATCATGGACAAGCAGCATTCCACATCTTTTAATGATCCTGGACATATTTTACATTTTAAAAATGGCCTCCGAAATTGGCCTACACATTTTGTATTTGCAACTGAGCACTTATTTACCTGCAAGATGGGAAAATCCACATCTGTAAATTGCATACAAGTGTTCTTGATTCTAAATGCACAAATACGTTGAAGCACAAGATTTGAAAATATGGCCCTCAACTAAGTAGAGCTGGTTTTGTCTTGTTTTGTTTTCACCTGCAGAAGATTTAGACAAAAAAAAAAAAAAGTCTAAGTTTTCCACAGAAAATTTCAAATTTTTCGTAGAAATTCAAATTCTGAAATTGAAACTAAATTGAAATTCTGCCTGGTGCCTCATGCCATGTTCCCATTCTCCTTTATAGGACAGGCTCCTTCACTGAACTACATCTACTGTGATAGTCACCTTTCTTGGACTGGAAAAAAAGAGACAAGAGAGGCAGTTTGGCTGGGAAGCCTGGCCCATAGAGAGACATGAGGAAACCAAACTACAACTCCTATAAAAAGAAGAACAGGAGTACTTGTGGCACCTTAGAGACTAACAAATTTATTAGAGCATAAGCTTTCGTGGACTACAGCCCACTTCTTCGGATGCATATAGAATGGAACATATATTGAGGAGATATATATACACACATACAGAGAGCATAAACAGGTGGGAGTTGTCTTACCAACTCTGAGAGGCCAATTAATTAAGAGGAAAAAAAACTTTTGAAGTGATAATCAAGCTAGCCCAGTACAGACAGTTTGATAAGAAGTGTGAGAATACTTACAAGGGGAGATAGATTCAATGTTTGTAATGGCTCAGCCATTCCCAGTCCTTATTCAAACCGGAGTTGATTGTGTCTAGTTTGCATATCAATTCTAGCTCAGCAGTCTCTCGTTGGAGCCTGTTTTTGAAGTTTTTCTGTTGTGATATAGCCACCCGCAGGTCTGTCACTGAATGACCAGACAGGTTAAAGTGTTCTCCCACTGGTTTTTGAGTATTTTGATTCCTGATGTCAGATTTGTGTCCATTAATTCTTTTGCGTAGAGACTGTCCGGTTTGGCCAATGTACATGGCAGAGGGGCATTGCTGGCACATGATGGCATATATCACATTGGTAGATGTGCAGGTGAACGAGCCCCTGATGGTATGGCTGATGTGATTAGGTCCTATGTGATTTTGTCCTCACCCACAACTATTTCACATTTGGGGACAATATATACCTTCAAGTCAGCGGCACTGCTATGGGTACCCGCATGGCCCCACAATATGCCAACATTTTTATGGCTGACTTAGAACAACGCTTCCTTAGCTCTCGTCCCCTAACGCCCCTACTCTACTTGCGCTACATTGATGACATCTTCATCATCTGGACCCATGGAAAAGAAGCCCTTGAGGAATTTCACCATGATTTCAATAATTTCCATCCCACCATCAACCTCAGCCTAGATCAATCCACACAAGCGGTCCATTTCCTGGACAGTACTGTGCTAATAAGCGATGGTCACATAAATACCACCCTATACCGGAAACCTACTGACCGCTTCACTTACCTACATGCCTCCAGCTTCCATCCAGGACACACCACACGATCCATTGTCTACAGCCAAGCTCTAAGATATAACCGCATTTGCTCCAATCCCTCGGATAGAGACAAGCACCTACAAGATCTCTATCAAGCATTCTTAAAACTACAATACCCACCTGCTGAAGTGAAAAAACAGATTGACAGAGCCAGACGAGTACCCAGAAGTCACCTCCTACAAGACAGGCCCAACAAAGAAAATAACAGAACACCACTAGCTGTCACCTTCAGCCCCCAACTAAAACCTCTCCAGCGCATCATCAGAGATCTACAACCTATCCTGAAAGATGATCCTTTACTCTCACAGATCTTGGGAGACAGACCTGTCCTCGCTTACAGACAACCCCCCAACCTAAAGCAAATACTCACCAGCAACCACACATCACTGAACAAAACCACTAACCCAGGAACCTATCCTTGTAACAAACCCCGATGCCAACTCTGTCCACATATCTATTCAAGTGACATCATCATAGGACCTAATCACATCAGCCATACCATCAGGGGCTTGTTCACCTGCACATCTACCAATGTGATATATGCCATCATGTGCCAGCAATGCCCCTCTGCCATGTACATTGGCCAAACCGGACAGTCTCTACGCAAAAGAATTAATGGACACAAATCTGACATCAGGAATCAAAATACTCAAAAACCAGTGGGAGAACACTTTAACCTGTCTGGTCATTCAGTGACAGACCTGCGGGTGGCTATATTACAACAGAAAAACTTCAAAAACAGACTCCAACGAGAGACTGCTGAGCTAGAATTGATATGCAAACTAGATACAATCAACTCCGGTTTGAATAAGGACTGGGAATGGCTGAGCCATTACAAACATTGAATCTATCTCCCCTTGTAAGTATTCTCACACTTCTTATCAAACTGTCTGTACTGGGCTAGCTTGATTATCACTTCAAAAGTTTTTTTTCTCTTAATTAATTGGCCTCTCAGAGTTGGTAAGACAACTCCCACCTGTTTACGCTCTCTGTATGTGTGTATATATATCTCCTCAATATATGTTCCATTCTATATGCATCCGAAGAAGTGGGCTGTAGTCCACGAAAGCTTATGCTCTAATAAATTTGTTAGTCTCTAAGGTGCCACAAGTACTCCCGTTCTTCTTTTTGCGGATACAGACTAACACGGCTGCTACTCTGAACTCCTATAAGGTACTTAAGTAGCATTCCAAATAAAAATATTTTTATTTTCACAGTAATTTTTGTGGTTCTTTTTGGACAAAACCCAAAATTGCAGAAGCAGATACTTTTTGCTAAAACTGTCATTTCCTCAAAACCCAATTTTCTGTTGAAAAATATATGCAATGGAAAATTTTGTCCAGCCCTAAACGGCAGTGTTGTCTTTCCTTGGATACTTCCATACTTATCAAGGGTCTGATTCTGCTATTCTTATTCATATTCAGTGGTCCTGTTCATTTCCCTAGAACTACTTGTTGAATAGGGTATTATTTGATGCAAGGGGAAAGAATTTGGCCCCAAGGGAGCAGTGATCTTTATTATACTGTACTGTATTTGAATTGTTATAGTATGTTTACAAACTTTCAATTTATCTTTTATTGCAGCATTGTTTCAGATAAACAAATAGGACCACTTTGTTCCACTTTGATAGGGGTAAGCAGATGATATGACATCTTTGAGTGTGAAAGATGTCTCCATACCCCTTTCAGTTTGTTTGTGTATAGGAATGGTTGGGCACTCTATACATTGCAACTAAATAAGACATGATGCAACAAGTGAGCATTGATTGGTTATCAAAGAAGCGATTGGTTTATCATAAAGAGTAATGCTTCCAATCAGATGGGAACCACATGACAAACCAATCTCTGAGAATTTAAATTATTCAGACAAGGCCAATATGTCTGAAACCTGAATGTTTTTCTAAATAAATCTGTTCATATGATATAGCATGATTTTTTTTTTAAATATCTCTGTTACAATTTACACCTGTTAGCTGGACAAATCCCCAGTGTTAGATCCCTGGCTGTCAAGGGTACATGATGAATCCTAACAATGAATAATAAATGTACAGAAATTACATCCAATTCAAATGTCTAAAATAACACTTGTTTTATAAAAATACATTATAGCTCATTATAGCTGAAGCATGGAAATTATGTTAAAGTCCCACTGGATACAGAACTGTGTGGGGGAGATCTCACACACACACTCTGGAGGAACGAGGACCCAGGTAGTGACCCCCCCCCCCCCCGCCTGTCATGTGAAATCTTGGGTGAAATCTACTGAATGGAGCCAGCCAGAGACTCCAGCCCGTAGGACCAGAAGCATCCAAACCAGGGACCTCTGGACATTTGGAGAACTTACTATAGTTTTGACTGGACTTTCTTTGCCGTGTGTTGATTGACTGTTTGCTCCAACCATCTTCTTTGACCTCCCTCACAGTCTCTTCACCTCAGCTTCTCTTCAAACCTGCCCCTCTTCATCCTCTTTCCTTCAATGTCTCCTCTTTCTTTCCATTTAGCTTATCCCCTCTGAACCAAACGCATCCAAAACAAATAAATACAATGTAAAAAAATCATGGACCTAACATGACATTTGCTGTCATCACATTGTTCACTTTGCTTGTGTGTATACCTCTTTCTGCACCCTGTGTCTATCTTGTCTAGTTAGATTGTAAGCTGTTTGGGGCAGGGACTGTCTACGTTTCGTGGAGTCCTGTTCTTGGTTGGTCTTTAGGCACTACCATAACAAATGTGATTAATAACAACAAATGCTCGCAGATGAATGTGACATAGATAGGTTCTGAAGTTATAAAAATAAATTAAAAAGGAAAGGTGACTGGATGATTTTAGTCCCGGTCTTGCTTCCCCATACACTACATGAATATTCATTATGGGTAGACAGAATATAGGCCAGCCCACTAAATCTCTTGCTGCTAGCTAATTTATCTTGTTTTTCACCAAAATCTCAAAGATTCACTTGTCACAGGATGACAATTTATGTCAGAACTGGTTCTCCCCTCCCAGGTATAAATCTGAAGAAACTTCACCAAAGTGAGTAGAATTATACTCGTGTAGAACTGGCTTCAACGAAAAGAGAGTTAGGTCCACTTAATCTCTGCTTAGGATCTGTTCAATCTAGTGCATAACACTGGATCCAGTTCTCACCCTGCAGGATTTGCATGACACTTATTAGCTTTAATGGGAGTTTCTGCCCACCACAAAGAATAAATATCACACCCCTAATGAGGACCATCTCAACTATTACCTGCAGCTGAGGTGCAACTCTCTCAGGTTTCACTGCTTCACTCTGGGCCAGATTCTGCAACCCTTACTCACACTGACAAGTAAACATAACTACATGAGTAGTCCTATTGGTTTCAACAGAATTACTCATGGAGTAAGTTAATCTTTAATATGTGGAAGGGTGGCAGAATCTGGCCTTCGGTGGTTTACTAATAGCTACCTAAGGCTAGCTTATGACTGTGATTATGGAGAAAGAACATGTCCACCTAGCTGATACAATTGCACACACATAGTTACATCCCTAATGGTCTCCCTGGACCTTGGGTCTGAGAACACAGGTGTATGGAGGTGTGATGTTTCTGTTACTTCCTGACCAGACCACTAGAGTTGTGCAGCTGAGGTAGTGCAGGGGTATCGTAATTTGCTTCTCATGTATACCTGCAAGTTACTACCCTTCCCCTACCAAAAGCAAGGGATAAATGGTGAGGGAATTGTGTCAGAGAGTGGAGTCAGGGCACAGTGCCATCTGGGGCTACTCCTGGGGTGTTATTGCCTACACCACCCCTCGCTTGGGCCTGTTCCTAAAAGCACAATCTATCCCATAGCTGCTAAATAAGGCTGTTTGCTGATCTCAGACTATAAGTCTAGACATAAAGCTAAGAAACACCTTTAAAGAGTACTTTAAACACCATCCAAACTATCAGTAATTTAGTTCATCACACAACTTATTAAGCCAAAACATTCTTCTAAGGGATGGGCCCAAAGCAGGTGTTTCAGTGACAGATGTCCAAATTTAAAAAAAAATTTTTTTTTTGCTTTCTTTAGACTGAATGAAGCCTATTTTCTGCCTCTGAGAATTGTTCAGATTTTTCTGAGTATTTTAGCCAACTAAATAAAGCACCTATGTGAATGAATCTTGCTGAAAAGCCTCTAATTCTGGCAAATACAATGTGGTCACTGCATTTCCCAAGTGATTCAAATATATCATAAGAACTGCCATCTTCTGAAAGAGAGGGTGAATTTGTGAAAGATTTTTTTTTGTTGTTCCTTTTTTATAATATTTTTGTTCGATCTCAGTTTCTTTTCCCAATGCAAGGCTGGCACCAGCACTGCCTTTGAGTGAAGCAGACATTCCTAAGGATGTACTGCCAAAAATAATGGAAAGCTTGATACAACGGAATGGTATAAAATAGTACCTGAAATGCTTAGAAAACCAGAAAGTTTAATGTTGCACAGATCTCATGGCCAATGCCAACTACTGCAGCTGCTAAGATGTACTTGAACAATGTAAGGGGAATTTTTCTTTTTTTGTGGAGTCCATGGACATCTGTCTTTAAGTATCTCTTGTTTATAGTATCAACAGTTACAGTCTATGAGATGTGCCAAAAAAAGTCTTCTAATCATTCACAGAAGAGCAAAGATGATGACAAAGTCCCTCTCATAAATTATGTCACAGGAATTAATTGTGGAATGAAGCATAACATTTTTAATGTTCTATAGTAATGCTGCCAACTATAATTTGTAATTCTGACTGACAATTTTTTTTTTCACAATTTTGCAGTTGTTAGAGACAACTGGATCTCAGATCTGCCCTGTTATATTGATATAGCTCATTCTCTCGCCCCTTTCATTTCAAGAGCTTTTTAATCCTACTCTTTTGAAGGTAGCATTTTAAAATAATTAAAAAGGAATTTTAAAATAATTTATGAACCACATAATTCTTTCATCAACCTGAGGACATTGTGGGTGGAGAGTCTGCCTAAATTAATGCTGACCACGTTAGCATCATCTTAGATCAGGAATCCAGATGGGATTGAACGTGTGATGGTGGTACATAGAGTTGTCCCAGCCCCACCCCAGCTCCTTCCTTCCAAAGCTGCAGATCCTGATTCACATGGAGGATCTGTGGACAGCTTCTAGGGAACTGGGAAAAGTCGAGAATGAGACAGCAAAAGCCCTGCTTCCTCTTTCCAGGCCACCCCACTTCAAAAGAAAGAAAAAAAAGGAGACAAATTATAATGAAAAATAAATACACTGGGCCAAATTACCCCCTCTCCCACAACTAGGACCAGCCATATGTTGGTGCCTTAGATTTAAAAAAAATCCATTGCTGCCTTCATTTCCCTCCCCTGAGAGTAGGAAGAGGTGATTGAGGCCTGGTCTACACCTAAAATTTAGGCCAATCTAGTTGGTCTCTCAAGGGGGTGAAAAATTCCTGAGAGACATAGTTAAGCTAAACTAAGCTCTGATATCGACCCCTCTAGGTCAACAGAAGAATTCTTTCATCAACCTAGCTGCTGCCTCTGGGGGGGATGGATTTACTAGCAATGGAAACACCCTTTCTATCACAGTAGCAAGTGTCTTCTCTACAGCAGTGTAGCATTGCAGCTACGCTGTGTAGCACTTGTAATGTAAGCACACCCTGGGACAGCCATACTATTCCTCTTGCCATGTGCTTCTGGAATGAGCTCAGTACTAGAGACAGGAGAAAATTTTCAGAGAACTTTTTTTCCCTACGAATGTGGGTTGATTTCAGTGAATTGTTTCAGTCTAAATGACAAAACAAACAACTTCAACATTTCCAAAACAAAATGTTTCCATTTTGGGCTTAGAGCTACAAAGTGATTGAGATGCCATTTGCAAAAAGGGGGTGGTGATGTCCTCGCTCCTTACATCCAAAAGCCCCATAGCTAGGGCACTCAGCTGGTATGTGAGAGATGAAGGTTCAAATCCCCACTTTGGAGCAGGGACTTGAACCTGCATCTCCCCCATCTCAGGTGAGTGCCCTAGCCACTAGCGTATTCACTGAGCAAGACTTCCCAGCCCAGAGGGTCCATATGATCCAAGGGGAAAAGACACCTCCAAATCTGCAGGGCTCCTATAGTAACAGAAGTAGCAAACAGAAGGCATATAGGAAGTCTTGTCTCTAAACCAGGGAAAATGTATTTATCAGGGTTCCAACCTTGGTGGTACAATTGTAACAATGTGTTCTCAAGTACTATCTTAAGAATGTTGATCAATGCTGATAAATTGTTCAAAATTTCAGCTATGAGTACATAACTTAAAAAAAAGCTTGATCACTCTTTGTAATAAGATACAGCCTTAAACTAAAGCAAGAACTGTTTACCAACTCAAACTGACTTTGGGGACTCAAAATGCTATAGTTCCAGACATTTGGCGAATCTCACACTCCAGGAAGTTTGGCCATACCTAATATTTGTCTGATAGATGACCTCAGTTCTAAATGGCAATCCAAGTCCTGAGCATCATTTTCTTATGTAAGGGAACATTTTATATAGTGTATGAACTGTGTTTTTCAAGAAGAGTTTAAGGAGTTTCTTTAAACTCTTAGAAAAAGCTAAAATCTATTCCAAGTGTGTTATTGTGCATGTGTTGTTCTTTTTTTTATTGGTTAGTGGGAAGTTATGAATCTTTATATATATAAAAAGTGGTATCTAAAATGTCCATGTTTTAAAAATATCTAAAATGTATTCTATTACTGACATCCTTGCATGAGTGCATTATGAAGTATGCTTGATAATAAGTGATGTTAATGTTTTTTGTTGTTGTTGAATAAACAGACGGTATGTTGCTATCAAATATGCAGGAAATAACAAACAGCCAAGCTCCCCATGTTTGAAGGGTACTTTCCAAAAAACTAAAAACTCCCTAAGGCATTTTGTGTATAAATTAGCACAGTTGAGCTCATGAGGTGAGTTAAGGGAACTCTTAACAGAAAGTATCAGAGGGGTAGCCGTGTTAGTCTGAATCTGTAAAAAGCAACAGAGGGTCCTGTGGCACTGTCAGGAACAGTATCCCTGATGATGACACAGCACAACTTATTGCTGAGCTCTGTGACTTTATCCTCACGCACAATTATTTCAAATTTGGTGACAATATATACCTCCAGACCAGTGGCACTGCTATGGGCACCCGCATGGCCCCACAATATGCCAACATTTTTATGGCTGACCTGGAACAATGCTTCCTCAGCTCTCGTCCACTCATGCCCCTTCTCTACCTACGCTATATTGATGACATCTTCATCATCTGGACCCATGGGAAGGAGACCCTGGAAGAATTCCACCATGATTTCAACAGCTTCCACCCCACCATCAACCTCAGCCTGGACCAATCTACATGGGAGGTCCACTTCCTAGACACCACCGTACAAATAAGCGATGGCCACATTAACACCACCCTATACCGAAAACCCACCGACCGCTACGCCTACCTTCATGCCTCCAGCTTCCACCCCGGTCACACCACACGATCCATCGTCTACAGCCAAGCACTGAGGTACAATCGCATCTGCTCCAACCCCTCAGACAGAGACCAACACCTACAAGATCTTCACCAAGCATTCTCAAAACTACGATACCCACACAAGGAAATAAAGAAACAAATCAACAGAGCCAGACGTGTACCCAGAAGCCTCCTGCTACAAGACAGGCCCAGAAGAAGAAACCAACAGAACTCCACTGGCCATCACCTACAGTCCTCAGCTTAAACCTCTTCAACGCATCATCAGTGATCTACAACCCATCCTGGACAATGATCCCTCACTTTCACAGACCTTGGGAGGCAGGCCAGTCCTCGCCCACAGACAACCTGCCAACCTTAAGCATATTCTCACCAGCAACCACGCACCGCACCATAACAACTCTAACTCAGGAACCAACCCATGCAACAAACCTCAATGCCAACTCTGCCCACATATCTACACCAGCAACACCATCACAGGACCTAACCAGATCAGCTACAACATCACCGGCTCATTCACCTGCACGTCCACCAATGTTATATATGCCATCATATGCCAGCAATGCCCCTCTGCTATGTACATTGGCCAAACTGGACAGTCACTATGCAAGAGGATAAATGGACACAAGTCAGATATCAGGAATGGCAAGATACAAAAACCTGTAGGAGAACACTTCAACCTCCCTGGCCACACAATAGCAGATGTAAAGGTAGCCACCTTACAGCAAAAAAACTTCAGGACCAGACTCCAAAGAGAAACTGCTGAGCTCCAGTTCATTTGCAAATTTAACACCATCAGATCAGGATTAAACAAAGACTGTGAATGGCTATCCAACTACAGAAGCAGTTTCTCCTCCCTTGGTGTTCACACCTCAACTGCTAGCAGAGCACCTCACCCTCCCTGATTGAACTAACCTCGTTATCTCCATATTGATTTATACCTGCCGCTGGAGATTTCCATTACTTGCATCTGAAGAAGTGAGGTTCTTACCCACGAAAGCTTATGCTCCCAATACTTCTGTTAGTCTCAAAGGTGCCACAGGACCCTCTGTTGCTCTTAACAGAAAGCTTATTCTTTGGCTACACATGACTGTTTTAGGAAATAAAAGCTAAGGCTTTGCAGAGATGTGTGTATATACACATTATAGGTTCATATGATAATACTGCATATAAAATTATCAGATATTGTACAAGACTCAAACTGGGGGATGGGATAATGTGTGCAGGTATACAGGTCTCCCTCCTCCCAGGTGAGATCCTGATCAAAAGACTAGAGGCCATTCCACTGTGCATCATTCTCTCCTGTTGACATTGTCCACTCTGTGTCAAGACTCAAATATTCATTGGACCAGAGAGAGAGAGAGAGAGAAAGAGACAGACACTCAATAGCCTGCTGATTAAGGCATGCACCTGGGAGATGTGGATTCAAACCCCTGCTCTGAATTAGGCACAGAAGATTTGACTCCTCTCCTAACTCCCAGGTGAGTACCTTAGTTACTAGGCTAGAATCATTTTCACAGCATTCCCTCCCCTTGCCCCATGAATATTTAAGTATTTATACAAAATGGAACAACTTTAATAGGAGAGGTTGAGAGTAAACCACACTGGAATAGCCTCAACTTTCGTGGTTAGGATGATCACCTGGGAGGAAGGAGACCTGAAATCAAGCCTCTGCTCCAGAGAAGGGATTCAAAGCTGGGTCTCCAATATCCCAGGAAAGTGCCCTAGTCACTGGGCTAAAGGTTATAAAGGGAGAGAATACATACAAGCTGACCATGGAAAATGTTTCCTCAGATGAAACTGTGGGTCTACTTCACCAATATTTTTGGGTGAATGAAAAAGGAATTTTGGGGGGAATAAACTATTTGTCCATTTTTTTGGTCCCATTACACTCTCAAGTTCCATTCCAGTAATTTAACCATACTGACCTTTTCTCTCTAGAAATTAAAAATAAACAAAACTCATTTTTATAATGACTTTTGTATTGTATCTGATATTTACATGGCTAGAATTTGTAAATGTGTTATAACTATAAATGTTTCTTTAGAGAGATTTTTTCCCTACTCCTTCACAACAAGCAATCCTGCATGGTGGGGGGGAAAAAATGAGGTGTAAGACTCGTCTGTACAAAGTCCATGAAGTTGTTGCATAAAGTAGAGCGCAGTAAGAAGATAATGTATGGTAACACATTTTGGCAGTATCACTATAGTAAATGCCATTCAAAATTTTTCCTCTTGAAAGGAATTTTATATTGCCTTTAGCAGGACAATTAAGCAGTAAAATTAAAGGTAGCATGATCTGAGCGTGATTATTTAGACTCATAGATTTTAAGGCCAGAAGGGGCCATCATGATCATCTAAGTCTCACATTTTGCACATTGCAAGCCACAGAACCTCACCCACTCACTCCTGTAATAGACCCCTAACCTCTGGGTAAGCTGCTGAAGTCCTCAAATCAAGATTTAAAGACTTCAAGTTACAGACAACCCACTATTTACTCTAGTTCAAACCAGAAAGTGATGCAAGCTGCATGCTACAGCAGAAGGTGACAACTCCCCAGGATCTCTGCCAATCCGAGCTGGGGGAAAATGTCTTCCTGATCCCCAAATATAGCAATAGGTTATACCCTTCCATGTGGGCAAAACCCAGCAGACAGACACCTGGGAAAGAATTCTCTGTAGTAACTCAAAGACCTCCCCATCTAGCATCCCATCTTCAGCCATTGGAGATATTTGCTAACAGCAGTTGCGGATGGGCCATATGCCATTGTTGGCAATCCCATCATACCATCCCCTCCATAAACTTATCTAGCTCAGTCTTAAAATACAAATTAGGTTTTTTGCTCCCACTACTCCTTGTAGTAGGCTATTTTAGAATTTCACTCCTCTGATGGTTGGAAAACTTCATCTAATTTCAAGCCTAAACTTATTGATGGCCATTTTACCCATTCATTCTTGTGCCAACATTGACCATTAATTTCAATAATACCTCTCCCTCCCTGGTGTTTATCCCTCTAATGAATGTATAGAGAGCAATCAAATCTTCCCCCCCATCACTCATTTTGTTAGCTTAAACAAGCCAAGCTTCTTAAATCTCTTCTCATAAGGTAGGTTCTCCATTTCTCTGATCATCCCAGCAGCCCTTCTCAGTACCTATTCCAGTTTGAATTAATCTTTCTTAAACATGGGAGATCAGAATTGCACATAGTATTCCAGATGAGTACCTTGTATAATGGTGATACTACTTTTCTAGCTCTACTGGAAATACCTCACCTGAAGCATCCTAGAATTGCATTAGCCTTTTTCATGGCCACATCACCCTGGCAGCTCATAGTCATCTTGTGATTGACCAATGCGCACCAGTATTTTTTCTCCTCGATTGCTTCCATCTTATAGCAACAATTCTTGTTAGTCTCTAAGTGCATGACCTTGCATTATTAAATTTCATCCCATTTCTACTACTCCAGTTTTCAAGGTCATCTAAATCTGCTTGTATGATATTCCTGTCCTCCTCCAACTCAGCAATACTTCCCAACTTGTGCCATTTGCAAATTTTATTAGCACACTTTCACTTCTTGCGCCAAGGTAATTTATGAAAATGTAAATAAGATTGGCCCCAAGACTGACCCTTGAGGAGCTCCACTAGTAACCACCCTCCAGTCTGACAGTTCACCTTTCAGCATGAACCATAGTAGCCTATGCTGTTTAGCCTGCTAAAAATTTCTAGTAGGCATTGTTATGTTATGTGATTAATTTGTTGTTCGCATTTGTGGTGGAAGACTCCCTGCACCTGTCTTTTGAAATTCCTCTCAATATTGACACACATTATCATCCCTCCAACTTCTGAAGGTTTGTGTCACACACTAAGAGTGCTGGACAGGATTCCCTTCAGAATAAAAAAAGTAACACCAGGAATCAATACTAGCTCTCCATCATGACAGTGCTGATAATTGCCAGTATTATGCTATCCCATAGTGGATTTAGGGGACCAGATTTTATGGTCCAGTTGAGTGGTGCTCAATGCAAGATCTGAGGGAAGTGGGGGAAAAGTTGGGGTCAAATCATTTTTGTGCTCCCCTGACCCTAGGGCAGGCTGGGGCTGATTTGATCCCCGGTGTAAATTAAAGCAGCTCTAACTTATGCCAGGCTTCTTGCAACCTTAAGGGTTGCTGGGGACCATCATGATGCAGGGAAGTCTCAGCCACCACTTCTTTATCCCAGCCACAACCCCTATGCCAGGGGTCAGGAGGTGCCATCCAAAGATTCCCCTATGCAAGGAGGAGCCTCAAAAGCCTTAAACTATTCACTTTATGGCTGCTTTGCACTACCAGAGTGGCACAAAACAGTTGGAGTAGGGCCAAAGATATTGAGAATCTATGGATGTTCTTTACTTTAACCTTATACCTACTATATAAATATTAGTTCATGTATTTAAACTATATGTATACCATGCAGAAAAGGGCATTATCAAAATAATCCAGTCATTAAATTAATTTTATTTTAGTAGTAGTACATCTTAGACTAGAAGTTGGACTAGATTAGGGGGGGGTTAGACTAGGTAACCCTTGCAGTCCCTTTTAACCCTATGATTATCACTTATATTACCCATTATTTTAAAAACAGAAAATAGCAGCTATTCCAGAAGTACAGTTTCTCATCTCTTCTTCTTGAGGGGCTCACATTTGGAGGAAATTTTAGGGGAAGTATAACTGCCTGGTATTGTTTTGACCTGAAAAACCCTAAATGGCTTAAGACTTGGTTATCTTAGTGACTGCCTCTGTTCTTGTCCCATCCCACTGCAGCAACCACCAATAGAGGCACTCAAGCTGAGGGAGCTTTTGGCACTCTGGGAAGACCCCCTCAACTCTGGAATGTGTTTCTCCTATTGACAGGTTTCAGAGTAGCAGCCGTGTTAGTCTGTATCCGCAAAAAGAAGAACAGGAGTACTTGTGGCACCTTATGTATCCGAAGAAGTGGGCTGTAGTCCATGAAAGCTTATGCTCTAATAAATTTGTTAGTCTCTAAGGTGCCACAAGTACTCCTGTTCTTCTTTCTCCTATTGGTCTGCCAGGGCCTGGATTTGTTAACCTTGCAGACACATTGCAAAACTTACCTTTTTTCTTGGGCATTGGGTAGAAGGCACAGTGAGGGCTGGCTGAGGTTATTCTATGGTTTAGATTAGCATTGCTTTTTTGGCAGGAACTGTAATTATAACTGCAAAGGCACTGAACAAATGATACAAGTGGTCTGTATAGGATATATTGGTTGCCATCATAAGGTTTAAGAATTTATAAAGGTTCCCACCAGCCCTGCAATTTACAGAGTAAAGGCAATGGAAACAGCTGCTGTATTACCTGATCCACATAGCCCCTCCATGTAGCAAAGCTGCCTTCTAGGAGCTCCCTGGGGCAGCTGCAGCCAGGATAGTCTCTCACAGCAAGACTCCACTAGAGCCACGCTACCAGGGAAGGAAGAAGTAAGGGACAAAAGCACAGACCTTCCATGCATATAATCATCACCTCCTGTAGACTCCTGGTAGCCTAGATGACTGAGGGCTGGATCGACGGCCTGTTACACTGAGAGAGCAAACCACTCCTGCTAGAATAATGTGGACGAAGTTTTATGAGGGGAACATTGCGGCATTTTTCTCCCCCATAGCCACCTCTTGGACATTTTACTATGGGAGAGAACAATATGGCTCAACATTAGAAGCACAGAATAGAGTATACACTTTCAGGTTACGGTCCTTCTCGGTGTACTCAGGTAACATGGTAGCTCCTGATTTTTCCAGTTCACCAACCTTCTACAAGCTCTGTCTTGTACAAATCGAAGAAGGCCTGTCTTCACAAGAATGTTTTCTCTTTTTAGAGAAAGATTAACCGAATATGTTGAGAAGTTATTATAAAATAAATTAATCAAGAGAGCAAATAATAATTATCTTGGACATCTCTGAACTCTAACACAAATGAATCTGAATTGCTCCCTTTAGAAGATGGAGATTCATCTTTTGATTAATTCTTTTGCAGTTTACTTTGCTCCATTAAATTCTAAAGGGCGTATCCTCAGCTGCTGTGAATTGTCATAGCTCCATTGACTTCATTCCACCAGTGCCCAAATACTAAGCAGCAGCTTATTTACATGCAGAATTTCTTCTGTTCAGCAAGAAGTTGTTGTCCCTCACTTGTTTTGTGAAACATTCAGAAATGCAAAATGAGAGAAAGATCATAGAACATGTAATTTATAGAATATGTAATATATATAAAAAAGTACTGAACCCATATAACGTAAAGCTTCCCGTATCATTATTGCTCGTCTCTCTCGCATGGGATCATTGGCACTTTTTTGTTGATTCATCACCCTAATTCCTGTAGCACTATAATGCTACTCCATGGGGGACTTTTGCCCCCATTGACCTCTGCAATGACAAAGGTAGACTCTATGGTGAATTTAACCTGTGAATAGACATTGGATTTTTTGATTTCAGATTTAATGCTTTAAGTTCAATAGTAATATATAATTGTGGGTTTTTGGTCTAAAAATAGAAGGGGGAGATTTCTAAAAGCACCTACTGGATTTCAGAGCATTAGCTTTCAAAGGAGGTGGTACTCCTAGAGCCTGCTCCTCACCTTGAGTATATTTTAAAATCTCCCCGCCAGGCCGCACAAACTTCACTCATCTGAACTCCTGTTTCTATTCCAATTTTTGGCTTCCTCTTTTTGGGGGTTAACTCATCTACACAAATGCTTACATTTCATCAGAAAATACTTGAGTAGAGCAGGTATGTGAAGGGGAAAATGAAAGAGATCAACTCAATTTTCAGTTTAAATCATATAACTTGAAAGTTAATATGTCATTTTCATTAAACTCCCTCACACCTCTGGGTTTGGCATCTGTGACTGGATACGTTTTTTTTTTAAAAAATACACAAACTGGTTTCTCAATCAAAGAACCTGTAATACTGCACTGAATCATGAGATCGAAGCTACACTTACGGATGCTAACATCAACAGTCCAAAGGACAAAAGTGTACAACCCTTTCAAAATTATAACATAAACAAGGCAATGGCACATTGAGTCACAACAGTGGAGAACCACTTTTAGTCTATTAAACACTGGTGACTGTCCCATTGAAAGGCATAGTCACCAGAGGACAATAAGTATTTAGTATGTGCTTTATGAATATACTTGAGGACCTGATGTGCCAGAAGTGCTGAGCTCTGAACTCCAGTTGAGGTTAATGAGTTGCAGATGCTAAGCATCTCTGAAAAATCATGCTTTAAATAATTAATCCTTATCTTATTTACCTATAAGTAATAAAGAGGGAGTTTGTACCCTCCCTCTATCACAGACTTCAAGTTCACTGCCCAGATTGTGACACTCATTCAGTGCCTGGTAAGGGAATCAAAGCACGCTCTGTAGTCTGAGTTCCTAGGGGCCCTAACTCCAGCAGCCAAGGTCTGTACTAGCAGAAATCTTCCTGCGACTCCCCTGGACTACTTCATACCTTAACTATCCTAGGCCCGCATTCTCCACCAGTCTAGCTAACCCCTATCACCTGGGTCTGCTAGACAAACCCTTCCGCTTGGGTCCAAATCCCTTCCTCTCCCTTTCCCAGGAAGAGTGACTGCAACCCTCCTCTCTACAGCCTCCTTTCTGCTACCAACTCACCGGTTTTATAGAAGCCCAGCTGTTCCTGCACAGGTGAGCTTCTCCTAATTAGGACTTTCCTCTCAGCCTAAATATCCTCCAGCTTGCTGCCTAATAGATTAATAGACCCATCTGGCCTACATTAACCCTTTCAGGAGAAGTGTGGGGAGCACACCCCTTCACAGTAACCTATCACTTAAATTTGCTCTTCTCCAGTCATCTGGTATAGAGGCTGACATAACACAATTTTTTCAAAAAAGCTCCAGCGGCGATCCTGGCAATTAAAGGCTGGTAAGCACCAGGCATGTTAGCTGAAACTATAGTAAAGACGAGAATTATCAGACACAGATGAAAACAGTAAGTTGCGGAAGAGTCAAACAGCTGTTGTAAAGGATAATCATGCTTTACAGATCTATTAGAATTCTTTGAGGAGGTCATCAAACATGTCTATAAGGGTAAGCCAGTAGTGTACTTGGACTTTCAGAAAGCCTTTGATAAGGACCCTCACCAAAGGCTCTTAAACAAAGTAAGCAGTCATAGGATAAGAGGGATGGTCTTCTCATGGATCAGTAACTGGTTAAAAGACAGGAAACAAAGGGTAGGAATAAATGGTCAGTTTTCACAGTTGGAGAGAGGTAAATAGTGGTATCCCCCAGTGATTTGTACTGGGATCACTGCTGTTCAACATATTTATAAATGATCTGGAAAAAGGTGTAATTATTGTGGTGTCAAAGTTTACGGATGATACAAAATTACTCAAGATTAGTTAAGTCCAGAGTAGACTGCAAAGAATTACAAAAGATCTCACAAAACTGGGTGAATGGGCAACAAAATGGCAAATGAAGTTCAATGTTGATAAATGCAAAGTAATGCATATTGAAAAACATAATCCCAACTATCCATACAAAATGATGGGGTTTAAATTAGCTGTTACCACTGAGGAAAGAGATCTTGGAGACATTGTGGATGGTTCTCTGACAACATCCACTCACTGTGCAGCAGCACTCAAAAAAGCTAACAGAATGTTAGGAACCATTAGGAAAGAGATAGATAAGACAACTATCAAGCCCACACCTTGAATATTGCATGCAATTCTGGTTGCCCCATGTCAATAAAGATATATTAGAATTGGAAAAGGTACAGAATAGGGGAACACAAAAGATTAGGGGAGTGGAACATCTTCCATGAGGAGAGATTAAAAAGACTAGGACTGTTCAGCTTGATGACTGAGGAGAGATACGATAGAGGCCCTTAAAATCATGAATGGTGTGGAGAAAGTGTTATTTAGCCCTTCACATAACACAAGAACCAGGTGTCACCCAATGAAATTAATAGGCAGCAGGTTTAAAACAAACATAAGGAATTGCTTCTTCACACAATGCACAGTCAACCTGTGGAACTCATTGCCAGGGGATGTTGTGAGGGCAAAAAGTATGATTGGGCTCAAAAAAAGAATTAGATAAATTCATGAAGGATAGGTCCATCAATGGCTATTACCAAGATGGTCAGGGATGCAACCCCACACTCTACGTGTCCCTAAACCTCTGAATGACAGATTCTGGGACTAGACAACAGGGGATAGATCACTCAATATTTGCCCTGTTACATTCATTCCCTCTGAAGCTTCTGGCATTGGCTACTGTTGGAAGACAGGATGTTGGGCTAGATGACCCATTGGTTTGACCCACTATGGCCATTTTTATGTTCTTAACTCCAAGTATTCAGAAATTTTGAGTGAGGACACAAAACTCACAAAATTATCTTAAAACATAAAATTTAGAAAATAAAAATAAAAGAATCCTAAATTTATTAGTCCTCTGGTTTCTGAGACTTTAGGGTGCAGCAATTTCACATTTTAAAGCTTTTTTCTCTGTAACCATGAGGACAGAAACTTCTTTAAAAAAAAAAAAAAAGAAAGTTGCAATTTTAATGCAATCTCTTGATTCCAGCAGCTGGAGCTTTAAGAAAAAACATTAAATATTGTGAAACACGATAAAATCATGGGAGCTGGCAAAACTGTAAACTCCTACTTCCTGTTGCCTTACCCTTTTCTCTTTGTAACAGTTTCTTAAAGCCCTGTTTCTTTACTTTTTTCTTCATTCAGCTGCCTCATGTAATATTTCTTGCTATCTTTCATATCAGTGCTTATTCACATCAATTTTCTGTACCACATAGTTTTCTTATCAAAACCCACTTTGTACTATAAAAATTCAAGACTAACACTAAGTTATTTTAAGACTTTTTTTAAAAAAGGGTATTACTCAGACATGAAATGTTATTGTTGATAAGGGGATGTGTGTTTTGGGAGTTCATTAGGTTCACTAAATACATGTAGCTGGTGAAGTGTTCAGGTAGGGATCCATTTGTATTTGAATTAAAAAAAATTCTAACAAAATACAGGCAGTCCTCGATTTTACAACATACAGCTTACAACAAACGGCACTTACAACGTTTCTGAATTGACATCCTGATTCAACTTACAATGTTGGTTTGACTTTACAATGCTCAGTCCTGCAATGGAGTGGATTGCGGTTTCGAGTTACAACGCAATTTTCAGGAACTAATTGTGTCGTAAGTCTGAGGACTGCCTGTACTTATGTGCACTGTAGAAAATGTGAAAAGGAAAAATATGCCTACAACTAAAATACATAAGGAAATGTATTTAACCAGTAATTTTCTGTGTTGTTTACTATTGAATTAAGAATTAAATTGATGGAGATATCCCATCTCCTAGAGCTAGAAGGGACCTTAAAAGGTCATTGAGTCCAGCCCCCTGCCTTCACTAGCAGGACCAAGTACTGATTTTGCCCTGATCCCTAAGTGGCCCCCTCAAGGATTGAACTCTCAACCCTATGTTTAGCAGGCTGATGCTCAAACCACTGAGCTATCATCCCCCCCCACCATATATCTATTGTTTCAAAAATATCTATTATTTCAGATATTAGATTTTGAATAAAAGCTTGCACCCTAACAACCCAACTGCCTTTTCTACTAGATACAGACTGAGTGAAGGTATCATATTCCAACTTTTGTGATATCAGAGTATGCCACAGAAGTTATTACAATTACACAAAGTTTTTATTAGGAGTTCTCCTTCAGATCAGCATTATGGGCCAAATTCTGTTCTCATATACAGTGTAAATCTAGAGCAACTGAAATTAGGTCAATGTTGTTCTTGATTTATGCCAGTGTAACTGGGATCAGAATCAGGTGCTAGGATTTCATAGCAGGACAAGCTCCGCTCCTTACCTCCCCGCCCCTCCCAAAAATATGTGATTTCTCCATCATAAACCTAAGTCTAAACGTGAACTAGAACATTAAAATACTGTTTATGATGGCCTTAATTTTTTTCTGCACAAAAGTTATCTTCTTTTCTTTTTCACATTAGAAAAAACAGGAATATCAGATCCTGATTTTCTTTCATTCTTGATGGGCTGTCAGACAGATAAGCATGTGGCGGTGATATATCAAAATAGGCTGAAACCTGAGCTGCAGTATTCCCAGCTCCCAATGGGCCAGATGTTATGAAGGAATCATAAAATGGGCTAAAACATGTAATAACATCTCTTTAAAGGCTGGGAGAGCAGCTGGTATACTGCACTGAGAAAAGTGCAAAATAAGACCAGTGCTCCAGCCACAGTGGGTGAATGGGTCAGAACAATGATTGACAAGTTAACAGTGTTGCACAGTCCATTTTGAAAATGGTGCTTTTTTTGGTATAAAATACAGCAGTGGCACTTTTGTACCTACCAAAACTTCAGATAAAATACAATAGAAAACTATGTATTTTGGGAGCAACTGAGGAAAATGGAGAGAATTTGTCTAAAGCTTGTTAATTGGAGTCATTGCTTAAGTAAATTTCATATATGGCAAAGTTGAATTTATTGTTTCAGAATGTATACTGAACTGAGCAAGGCAAACTATTCATAGAAAAACTAACCCCTTTTTTCATAAATCAGACTGATTTTTACAAATTGAAATAATTCAGTGCATTTATTATGAAAATTTCAGCACAGAGTTTCTTTGTAATATTCTCTGAAAATCTGCAGTTCACAATTCGTAATTTGCCCTGTGTTATGTATTTGCTATATAATAATGTTTCTGCTCCCTGACTAGATGGTTGAGACTTATAAACAAAAGTGATTGAATAAGTCTCTTGGCACAAACCTTTGCATCAACACATATATATTTGTGAAAATTTTGTTTTCCTGAACATTCTTGTAGTCAAAATTACTCTGGTGAATGTTTGGTGAAAGGTTTGTGAATAATATCAAGGAATATTTGGAATGTCTACGAGTACTTTTATGCAGTATTCACCCAGTTCTGATCCTGAGGGTAGTTCTACTTTATTATTCTAGGGATCTGGGGTTAGTTCTTAGGTATTGTCCTTTTTAATTAATAATTAATTAGCTATTTACCGGAAGACTTTGATGGGACTTATGTGTTAAAAACCGAAGAACATTGTTTGTATTTGTTTTATCCCAGAACTCACCCACAAATTGTAGATTTTAATGAGGGGCAACAGACATTTCATTTTATTTTTCCTTTAGGTAAATGTTTTTTTCCTTTTTTTAATATTACAATATCAGAGTTTAGCAATTGAGACATATTTTAAAACTTTGATATTTCACATCTATATTATCAACACACATACACACAAAAACCCCACCTCTAACTATACCATGAAACTTAATTTGAAGCAGATTTCTGAAATAATTTGTTATGAGAACTACCCTTGAGCTATTTGGTCTCATCATGACATCATAAAAATATCATATCTGAATTTTTTATACGTAGGCATTTGAGATGCTACAAGGGAAACCATAAATTACATACAGAAAAAACAACAGTATAGTACATTGTTCATTCTGTGGTCTGCTGCTGAAGTCTTATTTCATATATAGTTACAACAGGTCTGAATTCTTGCAATTAAATATCAGAGGTCAAGCAATATCTGAAATCATGTTGCTTAGGAGCAGAACTGGTAAAACTTCCAGTTTTTGTTCCACTAAATTGTTATAGTTAAAGCACAAAATTACTAACTTACAAGATTTCTCATTGCATAAGCAGCATTATTTTGCTAAGACAGTTACTTTGAGAGTCAGCGCTTACCATTCACCCCCCCATCTACAAGCTCAGAAAGCCCTAAAAGCAGTAGGACTAGCATGATTTCACTCAACAGGATGGGGGAAAGCTTCTGAGGAGATATGCTTGGAGATTCCATAACCTGGCATGCTGCAAAACACTGCTTTCTGGAATCTGTCTGTACAGCAACAGAAGGAAGAAGGGCTGGGTGTGGGTCAAAGCAAAGGGTAGAGTGTAAATAGTGGATGTGAAACTACGTAGATTCACTGACCAAATACAGGATCAGGTGAAGGGAATTTGAGCAAGCTAACCCGGTGCTCTGAGGTCAGGAGAAGATATCTCCAATTCTGACAACAGATTCCCAGTGCAGAGTCTGTTTATTCACTTTTGGCTGGAGTCTCTTGTCCAGTCCAGCCCTCTTGAATCACTCAGAACAAAGGGGCCAGAAACTGGCCAGGTCTCCATAGCTGTAGATTCCTCCAGGGAAACCCTGTCAGCATGGAGATAACACAATCAGCCCCTAAACATTCATGGCATAACAAGGAGGGGACGGAGCATGGCTGGAGTGTTGCTGCTGTGCTCTGGAAATCCCTAGCTGGCAGGTGGCTCCTGGAAAACTAAACAGCTGTTCTCAGACTGTGATAACTATTCCAGGGGGGAGGGATGGCATAGATCCCCTAGAGAAGCAGAATACTATAACTGGCTTCCTGAATGTCTGCCCCACATTCTTGTGTGACCACCAGAAACTGGCTACAGCAGACAATCTGGGGCTTCATCTTTGTCTCTTCCCCATCGCTCACCAGATTACATTCTTTCCAATTAATTTCCTTCTAAAATATTTACAAGACTAGTGACTGAATTTCATCTCACCTAGCATGTCTTGATAAGGAAGTAAACTATGGTATTCAAATTACTCAAACAATCCAGTTCTGAGGATTTGTAGGGTCAGCAATGTGCACTTCAAAAAAGTTTTTAGCAGATAGTGGTTTTTAGTACTTTCTAAGTATTCCAAGCATACTTTGAAAAAAAGTCTTACTGGTTTGCTTCCTGTTACGTCTATGCTGGACCATCAATGGTAGCTGGTATACTGGAATTGATTTCACGGCATATTACCGATGTAAGCAGAGTCAGGATGAGCTCTACCCTGACATCTGGTGGTGAGTTATGGCGAGTGTGGAAAAGAAATCCAGGGGCTGATCTTGTTTGCATAGGCACACCTACTCGCCTGGCATGAAACAACAGCAACTAAAAGTGGTTACTTTGGCTGGTGTGGGATCCCCAGTTTCTCTGTTATTGGGGCAGGAAGAATAAAGTTTTGTTACCCTGATTCTGTGAATCAAGGCCAGTGGAACTGTTGTATGACAGAAGGACTCACCATTACCTAAGTAGCACTTGCTTGACAAGGGGCATGGGTTACAAAACCCAGTGGATTGAGAGAGGATGGGGCAGGCATTTGTACCTGATGGTATGGGCCCCCTTTGAGGGCCTGAAACACCAATTGCACCACCTCCTCTTTTCACTGTTGAATGTCAGAGCTAACTTT